>NC_089594.1:32664893-32964893 GCF_019320115.1 Miscanthus floridulus
TCTTACAGCATTGCCTAGATCAGTGACACTAGCTTCCTTCAATCATTAGGTGGACACAAAGAACAATGGAGACAAATGCAGCAGTGACAACTGGAAGAAGGATAACTAGAAGGTGTCTTTTATTTGAGTGAGAGTCCTCAAGACAAGGAGAAAATCCAAGATGGGGAGATCCACATAGCCCAGCATTTCCAATCAAAGATATTGACGTGATGTTTGAAAAAATACCTCCCTCTGGTATCTTCCCTTCTAGCTTATTGAAGGAGAGGTTCAAGTATGTCAAGGCCGTGAAATTGGCAAGGAACATGGTGAATGGTAACCAGAGAATTGTTAGAAAGATCTAAAGAAATAAGTTTGTCCAGGTGGAAGAAGCTTGCTGGTATAGCTGAGTTTAAGTGGTTACTAGATAAGCTTATTTGTTCTAGCACACTAAGGTTGCCAATGCTGTCGGGTATAGAGCCAAAGAATTTGTTTCCTAGAAGATACAACTGTTGTAAGCTCCTCAGCATGTCAATATTTGTCGGTATAGGGCCAGACAAGTCATTGTTATCGACGCTAAGTAAGATGAGGTCTTGCATCATTGTGATAGAATTTGGGATATCTCCTGTGAATAGGTTGTTAAAAAGATTTAATGTTTCAAGATGGCTTAAGTTTGACAGTGTTGATGGAAGCCTACCTATTAACTTGTTAAAACCTACACTAAACCAAAGTAACTCTGTTGATAGGTTCCCTATAAGATCTGGGTGCCCCCCTATGAAAGAATTAAAGCTCATGTCAAGGACCTGGAGATTCTTACAATTAGAAAGGGAAGACAAGAAGTTAAGATTCCCATCTAAATTATTCGATCCAAGAGCAAGCCTCTCAAGAGCTGGGATGTTATTCCAAGTGTTGGTGGTACTGAGCTGGAGAAATTATTGTTGTGCATAAATAGTGTAGATAATTCCGAAGAAAAGATGGAATCCGACCTGTTAGCTGATTGGTTCCCATATCTTCAGTAGAGGAAGGCTAAAACTTTGATTGGTAGGAATGGCACCCGCAAAGTTGTTGTGTGCGAGATAAAGCCACTGCATCCTTGACATGTTGTAAATGGTTGGGGGCACTATACCGGATAGGTTATTGTACCCCAGGTACAGGAATTCCAACTTGGGCAAGGAACCTAGGTTATGTGGTACAGGACCTGATAAGCAAGTTCATCAAGCTGATCTGCTTTATGGATTGCGTATTATTGAATAGGCTTGGTAGTATGTGGCCAGTTAGGTCATTCTTGGCAAGAGCAAACCTCTCAAGGTTGTGCATATTCTGTAGTGGTCCTGGCGGGATATCCCCAGACAGGCTATTGGAACTGAGGACAAGATCCTCAAGCCTCGTTAGGTTTCCTATGGCAGTTGGAAGAGGGCCTATGAGCATAACCTTTTTTAGACAGCTACATGATATGCTATCTTAAAAAGTTGCATTGATCACCTATTTCAATAGTGGAAAGTGGCTTCTACATACCACAACAAATCCACGTTTATATCAGCCAAAAAACCAACGATTGTATGAGCTTTCCACTACCACAATCCTAAATTCACATGGAACAATATCTGTCCTAGACTCACAGGATAGGAAACCTAACCACAAAAATACCACACAATGCAAGCTAGCTGTCTTAGAGATGCCATTAGTAACTGCTAGTACTAACCGATATGATTGGCCAGTATAAAATCTGCATCATCACTTCAAAAGTAGTGATGGAGTACCCAGAATTGTTTGTTGGAATGATGACATAAGAAAATTGTAGTTCGCCGATGGACCCATCAAAAGCATCATCACCATCATTGGAGAAACAAAAGAGCGATGCAGACTTTCTACTACAATTGTTCGACACAATAGTGGCATTAGCATCAGGTTGGGATCACCATGGATGGAAATTAATCATCTTGGAATAGAAAGTCAAAACACTAAAACCATGGATGAACATAGATACATACAGTAAGCTATTCTCCATACATTAACCAAATCTATTTCCTGATTGACCCATTAAAAATCCGCTTGACGATCATCTATCTAAAAGAAAGATGCAGAACCTTAAGCCGATGTAGCATGCCAAGTTCAGCAGGGATGGAGCCAGCGAGGCTGGTGTTTGCGAGGTTGAGGAAGGAAAGGAACGAAAGATTACCGAGCGGAGAGGGAGAGGGAGGGGGCCGGCCGCCGGAGACGCGTCGGGAGCCTGCGGTCCTTGCCTCCTCGGTGCGGTGGGAACCCTAGCCTCCTCACTCTGGATCTGGGCGAGCGAAGAGGGAGAGGGAGGGGGTTGGCCGCCGGAGATGCATCAGGAGCCTACGGTCCTCGCCTCCTCGGTGCGGCGGGAACCCTAGCCTCCTCGCTCCGGATCTAGGCGAGCGGAGAGGGAGAGGGAGGGGGCCGGCCACCGTAGATGCGTCGGGAGCCTGCGGTCCTCGCCTCCTCGGTGCGGCAGGAACCCTAGCCTCCTCGCTCTGGATCTAGGCGAGCGGAGAGGGAGAGGGAGGGGGCCGGCCACCGGAGACACGTCGGGAGCCTGCAGTCCTCGCCTTCCTCGCCTTCCTCGGTGCCTTCGTGCCGCGGGAACCCTAGCCGCCGAGGAATTGGGCAGCCTAACGGCGTCCACAGGAGATTTCGCCCAACACTTAACGGGTGGCCACAGCAACGGTCACTGATATACCTCAGAGCACTGTAGGGGCGGCTGAGGTTATAAGTCGCCCTACAGAGAAACTGTAGGGGCGGCTGAGGTTATCAACCGCCCCTACAGTTGAATTTTTTTTCAAAAATCTAAATCAAAATGAATTTTTGAAATGTAAATAATAAATAAATAGTACAAAATTTTATAATTATTTTATATATATATATATTTACATATCCAATAACTAAGATAACTACAACAGTTTAAAATTAAAAAATTGAACCTTTAAAAATGGGAAAAAATTAAATTTTAAAAAATTAAAATCAATACTACTAAAATAATTTTGAGACACCAAATGATCTCAAATGAAAATCAAAGTTGAACATCAAAGTTGTAGAGGTCATGAAGATCTATAACTTTTATTTTGGTCATCTTGTCATTTGACAAAATTTGAACCTTTCAAATTTGAAATTTGAAAAAATGACAAGTTCGAACCTAAATTTGAGACCCAAAATGATTTCAACATAAAAAGTGATGAATACCAAAGTTGTTCAACTCATTAATATCTACAACTTTTATTTTGGTCAACTTGTCATTTGACAAAATTTGAACCTTTCAAATTTGAAATTTGAAAAAATGACAAGTTCAAACCAAAATTTGAGACCCAAAATGATTTCAAAATAAAAAGTGATGAATACTAAAGTTGTTCAACTCATTAATATGTACAACTTTTATTTTAGTCGTCTTGTCATTTGACAAAAGTCGAACCTTTCAAATTTGAAATTTTGAAAAACGATAAGTTCGAACCAAAATTTTAGACCCAAAATGATTTCAACATAAAAAGTGATGAATACCAAAGTTGTTCAACTCATGAATATATACAACTTTTATTTTGGTCATTTTTTCATTTGACAAATTCTTAGCACACATTGTTCATTAATCTTACACATGTCTCATATAGTTTATAAAACCTTATGAGAGATGTGTCACATTTGTGAACAATGTCATTACCACTTTATCATATGAAGAAATGATCAATACAAAAGTTGTAGATCTTGATGAGTTATTCAACTTTGGTATTTATCACTTTTTCAGCTGAAATCATTTGGGGTACCAAAATCTTGTCTGAAGTTACATTTTTTTTAAATTCAAAATTTAAATTGCTCAAACTTTTCATATGTATATATTGACAAAACCAACAAAATAAATTGATAGAGAATGATTTTAGAAAATTTTAGGAAAAAAATCATCAGATTTAGAGTTAGTATGAGGAAGAAAAACTAGTTACAAAGTTGACCTATAGATTAAAAAAAGAAATCACGCTGTTCACTATGATCATGTAAGGATCATCTAGAACAGTATGATTTTTCTTTTTAATCTGTGGGTAAACTTTGTAACTAGTTGTTCTCTCTCATACTAACTCCAAATGTGATGGTTTCTTTTCCTAAAAATTTCTAAAATCATGCTTCAACATTTAAGTTTGATCAAACTTGGATGTGACAATGTTTTACACATTTTAAAATTTGAAATTTAACAAGTTTAAACCAAATTTTTAAACCCTAAATGATTTCAGATGTAAAAGTGATGAATACAAAAGTTGTTCAACTCATCAAGATCTACAACTTTTATTTTGGTTATCTTGTCATTTGACAAAATTTGAACCTTTCAAATTTGAAATTTTAAAAAATGACAAGTTCGAACCAAAATTTGAGACCCAAATTGATTTCAACATAAAAAGTGATGAATACCAAAGTTGTTCAACTCATTAATATCTATAACTTTTATTTTAGTCATCTTGTCATTTGACAAAATTTGAACCTTTCAAATTTGAAATTTGAAAAAATGACAAGTTCGAACCAAAATTTGGACCCCAAATCATTTCAACTAAAAATTAATGAATACCAAAGTTGAATAACTCATGGAGATCTACAACTTTTATTTTGGTAATTTCATAATTTGTTAAATTCTTAGTACACATTGTTCACACAAACATACATGAATGTAGTCTCACACACACATACATGAATGTTGTCTCACACACATACATAAATGTAGTCTCACACACACATACATGAATGTAGTCTTACGAACACTGATAAACTTACATAAACTAGCTAGCCCACTATGACAACTTTTCTCTTGACACCTTTCCGTTCCCATGGCAATACATCTTTGGGCAGGTTCTTTTCCACAGCCTCGATCTTCTTACAAAAGTCTGTGAATAGCGGCATCTCATCACACTTATTGTAAGCTTCAACATCGTCCACGCCATCAACTCCGATGATATGTTGTTTTCCAGAGGCCACCACGTGCTTTGTCTTCTTCTTTGGGGGGAGGTTACTTTGCGGGTCGGGCATATAGAAGACTTGCGCGACTCGTTCAGCGAGCACCCAAGGGTCATCCTGGTAGCCTACATTCTGGAGGTCGATGACTCTCTGTCCGATCTCATTTAATTGATGTTGCTTGATCCAGCGGCATTGAAACAGGGCCACCTTTATATTCTTTCCATAGTCAAGTTCCCATATATCTTCAATTATGCCAAAGTACAGCACCTTTCGCTCTACTCCATCGAGAGCCTATATTCGGACGCCGCTGTTCTAATTCACAGATTTCCTGTCCTTTGTGTTGGTATAGTATGTGTACCCATTGATGTCATAAGCATTCCAAGACGTCACCTATTTCGATGGCCCGGCCGCCAACCGACTAATGGTAATAGAATCTATGGTTTCTCCAGGCTGTATGTTCTGGTCCTTCAACCATGATGTTAGGCGTTGCTTATGCTGTTTCATGACCCAATCATCTAAACGGCCATTCCTCTCGGCCATAATGATAGCCATGTGTTCATCAATGTACGGTTGCATCACTGCCATACTCTGCAAGACACTATAATGCGTCCGACTCACCTCTTTGTAATCATTGTCGAGGAACACTTTCCTACCACTTGTGCCCTTCCCAGCTAGCCTTCCCTTGTGACGAGAATCGGGATTACCAATCCCTCTCTGTACTTTTAGCCACTCTTGGCAACACTCGACGACTTCTTCGAAATTGTAACCCTCTATCATGGAGCCCTCTAGGTGTGTTCGGTTATGCATGTATCGGCTTAGAACCGACATGAACCGCTCGTAGGACCACATTTCATGCAAGAAGCTAGGGCCTAGCGCCTCGATCTAATAAACCAGGTGAATCATGAGATGTACCATTATATCAAAAAAGCAGGAGGTAAACACATCTCTAGCTGGTTCTAGGTCTCCACCATGAATTCATGTAGGTCACTCAGCTCTTGCCTGCGAATCGTCTTCTGTGAGATCTTCGAAAAGAAGTAGCACATGCGGGTGATGGCCATCTTTAGGAACTCTGGCTTTATAGCCCTGATTGCAATTGGTAGGAACACTATCAGCATCACATGACAATCGTGAGCCTTGCAGTATGTTAATGATAGGTCATTCATCGACACTAGCTTCTTTGGGGTCACCGAATACCCAGTCGGCACTCTGACCCCCTAAGGAAATTGCATATAGCTCTCCTCTCCTCTAGGGTTAGGTTGAAGCTAGCCGCGGGAAGACTGTACTTGCCATTATCTTGCTGTACCGGCCAAAGCTCCCGCATCATGTTCAGCTGCACCATGTCTTTCTGTGATCTGAGACCATCCTTTGACTTGCCCGTGTCCATCAAGGCAGCCATGAGACTCTCAAAGACATTCTTCTGCATGTGCATCTCATCAATGGCATGGGGGGCCTCCAAGTCTGGCTAATATGGCAGGTACTAAAAGAAGATCGATTGCTTCTTGAATGGTACGCCTTCGATGGGAGGTGTGCTTCTATCTCTAATCGTTCCATCCGGATTTTTCTTTCCATAGACGACGTGTATGTTTTGGACCATTCTGAACACATGTTCTCCATTACGACGTCTCTCTAGAGGGGGTTCATCCTCGAGATGTTGTCATAGTATCTTAGGTACAATTTGCCATGGTACTTGTGACCTGTCTTTAAGAAGCGTCGGTTCCTTATGTAAACTATCTTCCTGCATCCATCTAGGAACACCCATTTAGTACCATCCAAACAGACTAAGCATCCGGTCTTGCCTTTGAACTGTCCAGACAGGGCAAACAGCGCGGGGTAATCATTGGTAGTAACAAATATTATTGCTTTGCATATAAAGTCCTCCCGCTGGAACGCATCGTACATCGACTCCCCATACCTCCATAGCCTCTCCATTTCTTGCATCAGAGGCTCCAAGAACACGTCTATATCAATGCCTGGTTGTTTAGGGTCGGAGATAAGAATGGTGAGGAGAAGGTACTTCCTCTTCTGACACAAATATATTGGGAGGTTGTACATGGTCAAGATGACTGGCCATGTGCTGTGGTCGGTCATTCTCTCATTGAAGGGATTCATTCCATCGGTGCTCAAGCCGAACCATACATTCCGTGGGTCATCACTAAATTCTACTTTGTACTTGGCGTCGAATGATTGCCACTAGCTACAATCGGCCGGGTGTGCGATCGTATCATCATCCACCTTACGCTCATCATCCCATCATGTCATCAGTGTGGCTTCCTTAGGGTTTAGGAACATACGCCTCAAGCGGTCGGTCACTAGCAAGTACCACATAACCAGGGCAGTAATTCTTCTCTTATTTGCATCGTTGCCTAATAGAGTTTCCTCTGAGGGTTGAGATTCTTGCACCACCTCTTCCCACCCTTCTTCCTCTTTCCTGTGGAGGCTTCCACCCCACTTTGAAGGTCATTGTTCTTGTACCGACTAGCCCCACACCTAGGACATGTATCTAAAGTCTCGAACGATGTGCCACGCCGAAAAAGGATACAGTGGTTGGGGCATGTATGGATTTTTTCAACCCCCAATGTGAGTGGACTAATAACCTTCTTCGCTTGGTATGTATTGGCGGGAACTGTGTTCGGCTGTGGGAGCAACCGTGACATGAGGCACAATAGATCATTGAAACTGCAGTCTGACCAGCCGTACTTAGCCTTCAGGATGAGTAGCTTAAGCACAAAACATAGCAGTGTGAAGTATGTCGAACAGCCCTTCTCAGCATCATACACAGTCTTCTTCGATGCTTTTGTCACCCTCTCAAGATTTTCTAGACCTCTCTTGCTCTTTTCTAATATTTTTGGTCCAAAGGCCCCAAGCATTTCGTCCAAGTTGTCACCATCATCTGCATCCCCCTCACGTGCTTCGCCATCATTGCTGACACCACCAGCATCATCACTACCTTGTTCATTGCCAAAGCCACCACCTTGTTGATTGCCATAGTCACGATCCATTTGTTGCTCAAGATCGTCTGTGAATCGGGACAAGTATGCTTGGGTTTCAGCTTCATCAGCTAGATCATCGTCGCTGTCATCAACAACCACTGTTTTACCGTGATGAATCCACACTGTGTAGTCCGGAACAAATCCTCTCCTAATCAGATGTTCTTTGATGGTACTCATATCTCGAAATGCAATAAAGTTCTTGCAATCTTTACAGGGACAAATAATCATGTCACTATTCTCTTTCAACATCGCTGCATGCTTCTCTGCGGCTTTGATGAATTTGTCCACCTCATCACGGAAAAGAGCGTCGTGTCTTAACGAACCATACATCCAAGAGTTCCTGTAGTCCATCTTATAGAAACAAAACAACCAAAAAAAAGAATATTACTCGAGAATAATTGTATATACCTGAGACAAGCACCATGGTAGTAGAGGATAGTTAATTAATTGACTATTAATACATAAATATTTTAAAATATAAATTAATAGGTTCAAATAAACAATTTCAAAAAAAAAAACAATTAGCAACATTTAATATTTCATCCACTACCTTTCATGCAAACTCCATTCTAATTTCATGGTAGAGGATAATTAATTAATGGCCTATTTATCCATAAGAAATTATAAACACACATTATAGAAAGGAATCAAAATAAATATTAAATGATAATTAGTAGCCATGGTAGAGGATATTTTACACATTAGCAACAATTAAAATCTTACACATTCACCTACATGCAAACCCTAGTCACATAAAGAAAAAATTGAAAAAGAATAAAAAAACAAAATCCTAGATCTAGATCTAGATATAGGGTTTCATGACACATGCATCAACCTTCACTAATACTACACTAAAATCAACAAAGATGTACTAACAAAGGGTGCAACCTTACTTCCCTACCTAATTTACCCTAGTATAGTGAAAATTAGGGTCCAATTTCACTCATAACTAGCTCAAGCTCCATGGAAGAGAGAGAAAACAAAAAATCAAATTACTTATTAACCAATGAATTAAACTTTAAATAAAGAGTTGTAGAAGCATTTCCTTACCTTTTAGAGCCTCTTCATCAAAGGATTTGAGATCAAAACCTTCCCCCTTAGTAGAGCAATTTTTAGGAGCCAAAGGCCTCCCAACCTTTTTTTTGGTAGAACAGTATGTCCCGAGGTGGAAGAAGGGGTGGCTGCTATTTATTCGTGCGGCATTAGTAGGGGCAGCTGGTGATTCAGCCGCCCCTACAGTAGAACAGCAGGGGCGGCTGGTGGCAGCCGCCCCTACAAAATGGTCACTGAGGGGCGGCTGGTGATTGAGCCGCCCCTACAGATCAGCCCCAACTGTAGGGGCGGCTCAGGTTACCAGCCGCCCCTACAGTGCCATCTGTATGGGCGGCTGGGTTGCTAGGGCCTGAGGACGCCTACTGTAGGGGCGCCCCCAACCCCAGCCGCCCCCACAGTAAAAATGCCCCTGTTCCTACTGTGCAAATCTGGCGTAGTGTGATCAACTCCATAAAATATAAATGAAGAGTGTGGATTCTCTCTCTCAAAAAAGAAGAAGAAAAACTGGTCTGTTTATATAGTGAGTGACTATTTTGTATCTGCGTGCAACGAGAACTGTCACGGCTTTTTGTTTTGTTTTGCTCTTAATTCTTTAGTCACCTGTGTGCTTTCGCCTAAACAAAAACAACTCCTCAATTACACTTCGATTTGTAATGCAATTGCAACTAGTACTTATTTATTAGCTACTTAATTGAGTCTCACTCTTCACCAACCCAATTGACACATCTCTCTAACACCACCAGTGGCGGAGCTTGAACACCATCCTAAGGGGGGCCATCAATTAGGGGGGCCACTAATGGTGCATGAATCAAATTAACTATGAACTACTGTATTTTTGTAAAAGAATATAATATAAATCTAGGGGTGCTCATGGCCGGGACCTTGAAGAAAGGGGAAAATGCCTTTCGTGCTTATCAGTAACTGTAGCCGTAGTGTAGACAGATGATACGTCCTGTACTCCCTGTCTTTGTCGAATGTCGACGGCAGCACCAATGCTGTTTGGTGAATGAGGGGGTGTTTAGTTCCTCCAAATTCCAGAATTTGGCACTATACAAAAAGAAGATTCCCCGTCACATCAAATTTGCGGTACATGCATGGAGTACTAAATGTTGATGAAATCAAAAACTAATTGCACAGTTTGGTTGTACTTTGCGAGACGAACGTTTTTAGCCTAATTAGTCAACAATTGGACAATTAGTACCAAATAAAAACAAAATTCTACAGTAGCTACAGTAACCGCACCGAATCAGCCGGCGCCAATTCGGTGGCCAACTAAACGAGGCCTGAGTACCTGATTCTGCTCCAAGGAAAAGTGCGAGCGTATTCGCAATTTCGCATAGTGGAAGAACAGGGCACGACATTGAGGTGCGTTCTCTGTTGACAGGTAACCACTGAAGCATACTAAGGTGTAACTAGTTCTTCCGCTGTTCTCGGAGAAGGCCAAGCTTCTGCTCCTAGGTTCGTAGCTAATGAACAAACTCTTAACATAATCTACAGGACCCACAGCATAATCTTATACACAAACTAATCCAGGCATTACGGCTAAACGCGATCGAGGCAAGGACCCGCGCAGCCATTATTCCGACAGTATACACGCGTCGATCGATCAACCTGTCCTCCTCCTCCAATCCACAGCTCGATCAGTCCGTCAGTTCACAGATCAGTACTCCAGCATGTCCGTGATCGAGTCCGAGCACAATGTCGTCCAGAACGTGTCATCGTAACCGAAGTGCGCCGCCATGTCCGCGACGTCACCGCCGTAGCAGTGCTGCTGCAGCTGCAGGCCAGACGTCACGTCCCCCTGATCCGGCCCGCCGGGCGTCGTCGCCGCGGCGTTCCGCATCGCGTCCGCCGCCGCGGAGCTCCCCGCCGGGGTGAGGCTGCTCAGCACCTCCTCCTGCTCGCCGCCGGCCTCCAGCTTGGCGGCGTCCTTGTGCCCGGCCTGCTGGCTGGTGGTGTTCCCGGTGGTGGTGGTGGTGCTGGCTGTGGTGGCCGCGCTGGCGTTGGCCGCGAAGCTGATGAGGCGGGACCCCGCGTGGCGGAGCTCGTCGGCGACACCGGCGTCCGCGTGCGCGATGGCCGTGGCGGGGTCCCGGCAGGTGTGCACGCCGATGTAGGTGACCGTGTAGGTGTCCGGGTCGTCGTCGCGGCGCTGCACCTGCCGCTGCGCCACGCACTGCTGATCGTACTTGTGCGTGCAACGGAAGTAGGCCCTGCACCGACCGAGCATCATCGACAAAAAATTAGTAATTCACCCAAGAAAAAGATCATATGGTTGGCATATTTGGGTTGTACTAGCAGCACGGACTGAATGACTGAGTTGATTGATTAACAATGATTGATCGAAGGGCGGAAGCGTACTTTGGGTACTTGGAGTTTTGTATCTCCTTCTGTCCGTACTTGCGCCATGCGTGTCCGTCCTCCAAATCCTTGGTGTTCTTCGTCACAACCGATGATCCCTGCTGGCCTCTGCAACACACACACATACGCCGCAGAATTCAACATACATCCGGCAGTGGTTCCCTTAAATCAACTATTTTTGGATCAAGAAGAAGTGGACTCGGCAAATTCACCTCTTCCGACAGGCGGCTCTCTTGTCCCCTCCGCCAGCGGCCTTCCTCTTGCCGCTGCCGGCAGTGCAGGTGACGTCGCTCTGCACCTCGGACGCCTCCTCCTCGGCGGCGGCGGCCGCGGCCTTGGCCGTGTCGATGGTGCGGGACATGGCGTGGAGTATCCGGTCCAGGAGGCGGCCGGCGTCGGGCGAGTCCCGGAGCAGCGCCTGCAGCTGCGTCGCGTACTCCCGGCCCTTCACCATGTCCTCCATCACCCGCGCGTACGGCGCCGCCGCTGCCGCCATGGCCAAGCCCCAGCAAGAGGGAAGAAGAAGAAGATCACGACCACCACAGGGACGGGACACAGCTCACTCAGTGACTCACTCGCGCGCGCACTCCTCCGATCCGGGGCCAGCAAGGGCGGCAGCAACCAGCAAGGAAACAAGAAAACCCTTCGAGGGTCGAGGCAGATACCGGCATTTATGGATGCAGAGGGGGGAGAGCCGCGCGAGTCTACGGTAGATGGCGTCCACGGAGGAAGCCAGAGCCCGGGCCGTGGAACGCGGCGGGGCCCGGTGAAATTTAAGCTTTTCTAAGCCGGGTGGCCGGGTGGGCATGTGCCACGCCAGCATCCAGCCTGCTGGCTCGGCGAGGGGGGAAGCATCCTGGAAGGAGAGTGGGGACGGGTACGACGACACGCAGGTGACGTCTCGGACGCGACGTCACCATGGTGATGCTCGACTGCGTGCGCGGATCGATGGAGCGCAAATGCAATGCAATTGGGTCGGGGCTTGGGAGGGCCCTACTCCACTTGTTTGTCCGGATACCGCGTCCAATCGTGTGTGCGTACAGGGTCTCCTATTCGTGTAGGGAGGGATGCCAGCGCACTATTCTCTCCCCTTGGGTCCCGGGACCGGCGTCCTTCACTCCAGCAGCGCCGATTCCGGCACCACCGTCCTTGGTGGCGGACGTGGCATCCGGCGGCGGGAAAGCTTGTTGATGATGGCGACCGTACCTGTGGCTCGATCTCTCATGCGACCGCGGGGAACGAAGGTTGCTGAAACCTTCCTTCACCATGGGAAGGCCAAAGTAACTGTACCACTTATCTCGATTTGGGGGTCATGCCCAATCGACGGCGCCTCCATTTGTGCAGCTTCAGGAGATTGAGATAGCTAGGTTGGGTCTCAATAATAATTGCATCTTTAGATGTACCACTTTTTGTAGAACCACTTTCATGATGAAACGATGCTGAGCCTTTTACAGGTGAAGATGGATAGTGCTGCTTTGGTAGCTGATAAAAATAGCACCCAGAGTTTTGAGTCTTTTAGGCAATGCATTATGCTGTTTTCGGCCCCGTTCGGTTTATCCCATATCCGACTTGTTCGACTTCTTTTTTCAGTTAGAACAATGTTTTTCTCTCACAACATTTCAGTCAGAACAGTATTTTTCAGCCAATTTTAGTCAAAATTTAGCAAGCCGAACAAGACCTTTGTTGGACCACACATGATGTTTGTAGAATATAGGAAGTTGGTAAAAAAATCAGTTATGTTGAACATGTCCACAGTCCACGGATCTGGTGCGGAGAACATGGCCACTGAACAAATCAGGGCTACTGCAGAGGAGGTGTTGAGTGGAATTGTTGCGGGCAGTCTAGCATAGGAGCAGAGCACCCATGAGAGATCTTGGGAAAAGTTCTTCTCCGTCCTACCAGCTCAGAGATTGCTGAGACCAAGACTAATAATAGAGCCGGCTGCTAACTGTAAGATTTCTTTGCAATGTTTTCTTAACCCATTTATATAGTAGTTAGCTCATCACTATTAATACATAGTCCTACTTGTCTCTCACAAATTTTTTTAGTTCTTGTGTCTAAACCAGCTGTAAGCTTACAACCCGTTTCTATTCTCTCTTCTCTCATTTCTTCTCCACCTCAGCATTTAGCCTAGCTTTGCAGCATGCTATTATACTTGCTCTTAACATGTAGCACGCTCGTCCATTAGCACTTCTGCTCGGTATAGATGGCCAACGGGCCGGCCCGGCACGGGCTCGTGCCAGGCACTGACCCGGAGGGGGTCGGGCTGGCATGGCTGAAAGCTGTAGTTTGGTTTTGGTGAATTGAATGAAACCATAAGTGCTAACTTAGTTTATTAAGTGATCATGAGATAGGATAGCACATTCCAAGTGTTGAAGCAAATGAAGATCATAACATGATGATGGCGATGACATGGTGATGATCAAGTGCTTGGACTTGAACAGAAGAAAGAGAAAAACAAAAGACTCAAGGCAAAGGTATAAGTGGTAGGAGCCAATTTATTTTTAGGTGATCGAGACACTTAGTGAGTGTGATCACATTTAGGATCGATAGCCGTACTATTAAGAGGGGTGAACTCATATCGAAATATGATTATCAAAGTGCCACTAGATGCTCTAACTCATTGCATATGTATTTATGATCTAGTGGAGTGCTAACACCCTTGAAAACATTTGTGAAAATATGCTAACACATGTGCACAAGGTGATACACTTGGTGGTTGGCACATTTGAGCAAGGGTTAGAAACTTCACCGGCGGAGTGTCCGCCTGTAGAGTGCGGACAGTCCGACGGTGCCACCGGCACCCTATATAGAAAAGACAGGGTTTCACAGAGTGTACCAGACGCTGGTCTCAACTGGACCGGAGCATTTGGTCAATGGAAGTTGTGAAGATGCTAGCGTCGGTCTTCGATCGGACGCTGGGTCACTTTATGACCTAGACACTGGCGGGGTGTGTCCTAGTCCTACTGACGTGGCAGTGCACAGAGGAGACAGTCAGTGACCAGGACGCTGGGTGAGTCCGGTCGAGCATGTCCGGACACGTCCGGTCGTGAGTGGAGGCTTACTAAAAATGACCGGACGCTGGGGTCTTATGTCCGGTCATGATCAAACTGACGCGTTCGGTCATAGCTGAAACCTTACTGGAAGTGACCGGATGTTGGGGTCCTATGTCCGGTCATGGCACTGTGCTGCGTCCGGTCATCACTTGACCGTTGAGATTGGGCAATCAGCGTTTGAAGCCAATGACACGTGACAAGCATCGGGCGACCGGACGCTGGGGTCCTACATCCGGTCGATCTGACCAGAGCGTCCGGTCACCCTAAGTTGTGCTAAGTGAAGGGGTACAATGGCTCTATTTCGTGGGGGCTTCTATTTAAGCCCCATGGCCAGTTCAAGCTCACTCTCTTGGCCATTTGCATTGACATAGCAACCTTGTGAGCTTAGTCAAAACCCTTCCACTCATCTCCATCATAGATTCAACATCTTTGTGAGATTGGGAGTGAATCCAAGTGTATTGCTTGAGTGTTTGCATATAGAGGCACTTGGTGTTCGTGTTTCACTGCGGGATTCACTTGTTACTCTTGGTGGTTGTCGTCACCTAGATGGCTTGGAGCAGTGAGGATCGTCGAGCGAAGGTTGGTGATTGTCTCCGGCTCCGATCATGATGATTGTGAGGGGTTCTTGACCTTTCTCTAGGCAGAGAGCTAAAAGGTACACTAGTGGATTGCTCATGGCTCAGTGTGATCTTCATCTTGTGTTGGTTGTGCGGCACCCTATTGAGGGTTTGATGTGTGATGCCAATTAGCGTGTGAACCTCCAAGTGAGTGAATCGCCACAACGAGGACTAGCTTATCGACAAGCAAGTGAGCCTCGGTAAAAAAATCATTGTGTCATCATTTGATTCCGAGGTGATTGGTCTTCATTGGTATTCATTCTTGTGATTGATTGGCTCATTTCTCGACATGACGGTATAACCATCTTGCTCACTCTCTTTACATTACCGCAAACTAGTTGTCAAGCTCTTTAGTAGTAGCTAGTTGTGAGAGCTTGTTAGTTTGGTTAGTCTGGCTTCTTTAGTTAGCATTTGAGAGCGCACTAACTTAGTGTAGTGACATAGCAATTATGTGGATAGAAACTATATAAACTATAATTATGGTAGGTGGCTTACAATTTTAGTAGGCTAACGCAACACTTGCTTCGCCTCATAATTATCTAACCGGTTTGCTAAGTGTTGTTGTAGGAATTTTTAATAGGCTATTCACCCCCCCTCTAGCCATTAGGACCTTTCAAGTGGTATCAGAGCCGATGTCCCCATGATTTGAGGCTTAACAACATTCAGTGTAAAAATGGCTCAAATCAACAACACCAAGAAGCCACCCAAATTAGATGGCTCAAATTATCCCTATTGAAAAGCTAAGATGACAACTTATATCAAGTCAATCAATAGGAAGGTTTGGAAGGTGGTTGAGACAAAGATTGATATTGATGATGAAGAGGCTCCCACTACCGTCGAAGAAATGCTACTCCAAAATAATGACATTGCTCTTAGTGCCATCCATGATGCTTTGGATGAGAGAACTTTTGAGCAAATCAAGAACATTGAGAGAGCTCATGAGGCATGGAAAAAATTAGAGGAATCATTTGAGGGCACTCAAGCCATGAAGGGTGCAAAGGCATACATTCTCAAAGAGAAGTTTGCAAGCTTTAAGATGAAGGAGGATGAGAGTGTGCTAGAGATGTTCCATAGGCTTCAAGTGCTTGTCAATGATTTCAAAGCACTTGGAGAAGAGGTGAAGGACAAGGACTTCTCCCACAAGTTCTTGAGATGTTTGCCTTCAAGATTTGGCACATTGGTCACTATTCTAGTGAGGAGTGGTTTGGACACCATGACACCAAACCAAGTGTTGGGAGATATAATGATCGATGATACATATAGAGATGATGATGAGAAGAAAGAAAAGAAGGAGAAGAAAGATGAGAAGAAGGATGAGAAGAAGAAGAGTGTGGCATTCAAGGCCACATCATCCAAAGGCAAGGCAAAGCAAGATACATCAAGTGAAGATGATGGCTCATGGGATGATGATGATAATGAGAAGATGGCTCTCTTTGTTAAGAGATTTGGCAAGTTCATGATGAAAAAGGGCTGCCGTGCTAGAAAAAAAAGTCTTCATCCAAGAACAAGGAAGAGTCAAGAATGTGCTTCAATTATGGAAGCAAAGATCATCTTGTTGCTCAATGCCCATACAATAGCGACAAAGATGATGACAAGAAAAACAAGAAGAAGGACAAGAAGGAAAAGAAATAGAAGAAGGACAAGATGACCTTCAAGAAGAAGAAGGGTGATTCATATGTGGCCACTTGGGATAGTGATGCTTCCTCAAGTGATGATGACAAGACCATAAAGAAGAAGGCACTTGCAGGCATTACTATCAATGAGAAGCCTTCTCTCTTCGATAGTCCATCATGCTTCATGGCTAAGGCCACTAAGGTACAAATTTGTGATGATGGAAGTGATGAGGAACATGAAAATGAAAATGATAGTGATAGTGATAATGATGAACCTACTAAGGATAAACTATTTGACATGCTAGAAGATGCTAAAGAACACTTTGGCATTAAGAGAAGGGAGTGCAAAAGCTTGCGTAAGGAACTAAAAGCCCTTAAGCAAGCCTTTGATGAGCACAATGCATCTCATGAGAGGCTAGAGAAAGCCCATGAGAAGCTTGGTAAGGCTCACAAAAAGCTTAAAAAGGCTCATTCCTCTTTGCTTGGTGAGCAAAATAAAAAGAAGCATGTTGAGACTTGCAATATAGGCTTAACTTGTGATATAATTGATGAATCATTTTCTATGCCTATCATTGTTGCTCCCGCTAATCCTTCTTGTAGTACTTCTACTTCTACCTCATCTAGTAGTGACGGTCTCACTTGTGATACCTCACTAATGGTTGAGAACAAGAACCTCAAGAAAGAGGTCAATAAGCTCACTCACACCTTGGCTAAGGCCTATGGTGGTGAGGACTGCTTGCTTATGTGCTTGGGTAGCCAAAGAGCTTCTCTCTACAAAGAGGGATTGGGACTATACCTCCAAGAAAGGCAAGGCGGCCTTTGCTCCTCACAAGACTAATTTTATGAAGAACAATGGTCGATTTTGCACTAAGTTGCAATCAAGTTGGTCATGTAGAGCAAAAGTACATGAACAAAAAGTCACAAGCTAATGTATCCTCCATTAAGCTTGATTCTTTCTATATGCTTACCAAGGGTGCAAATGGTGTAAAGGCTAAGCTCATTGGTAAACCATAGATGGACTCAAAGAAGAAAGCCATTTGGGTGCCAAAGAGCTTGGTCACTAACCTTCAAGGACCCAAGCAAGTTTGGGTACCTAAAAAGAATTGATCTTCTTTTGTAGGTCAATTACAAAGCCAGAGAAAGGCATTGGGTTCTTGATAGTGGGTGCACTCAACACATGACCGGTGATGCAAGAATGTTCAAATCAGTCAACACCAATGGCAATGATGGTTATAATAGTATTACATTTGGTGATAATGGCAAAGACAAGGTCAAAGGACTTGGTAAGATTATAATATCCAATGACATGGGTATTTCCAATGTGTTGCTAGTTGAGAGCTTGAACTTCAATTTGCTATCCATGGCTCAATTATGTGATCCTTGGATTCAAATGCATATTTAGGGTAGATGATGTAGAGATCATAAGTGTAGATGGCTCAAATTTGATCTTCAAAAGCTTTAGATATGAGAATTTATACTTGATTGATTTCAATGCTAGTGAAGCTAAATTATCTACATGTTTGTTCACTAAGTCTAGCATGTGTTGATTATGGCATAGAAGGCTTGGTCATGTTGGAATGAAACAATTGAATAGATTGGTTAAGCATGACTTGGTTAGAGGCTTGAAAGATGTAGTGTTTGAGAAAGATAAGTTTTGTAGCTCTTGTCAAGCCAGTAAACAAGTTGGAAACACACATCCTAAGAAAAGCATGATGAGCACTTAGTAAAGCATTTGAGTTATTGCACATAGATTTATTTGTACCAATACAATATACTAGCATTGGTGGTAACAAATATAGCTTTGTGATAGCGTATGATTACACTAGATATACATGGGTATTCTTTCTAGTGGACAAAAGTGATATGTTTACAACATTCAAATCATTTATCAAAGGCATTCACACTGAGTTTAAAACAACCATCAAGAGAGTTAGAAGTGACAATGGTAGTGAGTTCAAGAACACTAGAATTGATGAGTTGTAGTGATGAATTTGGAATTAGACATTAATTCTTGGCCAAGTACACTCCATAATCAAATAACCTTGTTGAGAGGAAGAATAGAATACTCATTGATATGGTAAGGTCTATGCTTAGTGAGTACAATGTGAGTCAATCTTTTTAGGGCCGAAAGCTATTAACACTGGCTTGCTATTGTAGCAACCGCCTCTATTATCACCCATTGAAAGAGAAGACACCATATGAGCTCTTGAATGGTAGAAAGGCCAATATTGCATATTTTTTAGTCTTTAGTTGCAAATGCTATATCTTGAAGAAAGGCACTAGATTGGGCAAGTTTGATAAGAAATGTGATGAATGATTCCTACTTGGTTATTCCACTACAAGCAAAGCATATAGAGTTTGGAATTTGGATAGTGGTACTCTTGAGGAAGTTCATGATGTCGAATTTGGTGAAACCAATAGTTCATAAGAAGAAAAAAAATGATAACTTGAAAGATGTTAGAGGCATTCAACTTTCAAATACCATAAAGAACATGGATGTTGGTGAATTGAGGCCTAGACAAGTGAATGATGATGAAGATGATCAAGTACAAGTGCTCTCTAACTCAAATGTACAAGATGATACAAATCAAGTTAGTATAAGTGGCTCTCATGATAATGAACAAGATCAAGTGGCTAGTACATCATCTCAACCCAATGATCAAGAAAGTGCAAGTAATCAAGTTTCAATACTTCAACCAACCAATATTGTAAGGGATCATCCATTGGACACTATCATTGTTGATATTTCAAGAGGTGTGCAAACTAGATCAAGATTGGCTTCATTTTGTGAGCATTTCTCATTTGTGTCATCCATTGAACCAAAGAAGATAGAGGAAGCCTTGAAGGATGTTGATTGGGTGAATGCTATACATGAAGAATTGAATAATTTCACAAGAAATCATGTATGGGAATTAGTGGAGAGAACAAAGGGACACAATGTGATTGGAACCAAATGGATCTTTAGAAACAAGCAAGATCAAGATGGGATAGTAGTAAAGAACAAAGCAAGATTGGTAGCACAAGGCTATACACAAGTTGAAGGTCTTGACTTTGGATAAACATATGCTCCAGTTGCTAGATTGGAAGCAATTAGAATCTTGCTAGCCTATGCTTGTGTTCACAACATCAAGCTCTATCAAATGGATGTTAAGAGTGCATTTCTCAATGGTTACATCAATGAAGAAGTATATGTTGAGCAAACTCCTAGTTTTGAAGATAATAAGAAGCCCGACCATGTGTACAAGTTGAAGAAGGCATTGTATGGCTTGAAGCAAGCACCTAGAGCATGGTATGAGAGATTGAGGAACTTTCTACTCTCTAAAGGGTTCATGATGGGCAAGGTTGACACCACTCTTTTTATTAAGAAGATTGAAAAAGATTTGTTTGTGTTGCAAATCTATGTTGATGACATCATATTTGGATCAACCAATCAAGACTTTTGTGAAGAATTTGGAAAGATAATGGCTAATGAGTTTGAGATGTCCATGATTGGAGAGTTAAGTTACTTCCTTGGCCTCTAAATTAAGCAATTGAAGAATGATACTTTTGTGAGTCAAGGCAAGTATATCAAGGACATAATCAAGAAATTTAACATGAGTGATAGTAAAGCCATTAGCACACCAATAGGAACAAATGGTAACTTGGATAGTGATACAAGTGGCAATATGTTGGATCAAAAATTGTATCGGTCTATGATTGGAAGCCTACTCTATGTGACCACATCAAGGCTGGATGTCATGTTTAGTGTATGCATATGTGCAAGATTTCAAGCCTCACCAAGAGAAAGTCATTTGAAGGCTATAAAGAGAATATTGAGGTACTTGAAGCATACACAAAATATTAGTTTGTGGTATCCCAAAGGAGCAAAGTTTGAGCTAGTTGGTTACTCCGACTTAGATTATGTGGGATGCAAGGTTGAAAGGAAGAGCACCTCGGGCACATGTCAATTGTTGGGAAGATCACTTGTTTCATGGTCATTAAAGAAGCAAAATAGTATTGCATTATCAACCGCCGAAGCTGAATACATATTCCGCCGGTAGTTATTATGCACAAGTACTTTGGATGAAGGCCACTTTGAGTGATTTTAGAATCAAGTTCAAGAAAGTGCCATTACTATGTGACAATGATAGTGCAATCAAGTTGACCAACAATCTGGTTCAACATGCAAGAACAAAGCACATTGATGTCCACAACCATTTCATAAGAGATCACCAACAAAAAGGGGACATTTGCATTGAGAGTGTAGGCACTGAAGATCAACTTGCCGATATATTCACCAAGCCATTGGATGAGAAAAGGTTTTGTAAGCTAAGGAATAAGTTGAACATATTGGATTTCTCAAATATGTGTTGATGCACCCCTACTCATATGACATGCCTCTCCTTCGAGCAATCCAAGGTAAAAGTTGATTGGCATGGCATACATCCTTGCTAAGAACATGTTTAGTGCATCTAGACATCTTTCACATTTAATAGGATCATTCATGAAAATTAAATGAATTTGATGATTATATGGTACCACTATTGCTTCTATGCTTTATTTTGATCTAGTGGTAGCATATGACATGTTTGTGGGCTTGTAAACCTAGTGTTTAATCTAGAAAATAAGCTCTAAGTGTTTAACTCAACATGGTTCAAGATAACCCTTATTTGGAGGTGCGAAGAAGCTTGTCCTTGGATCAAACCGAATTAAATATCTTTGGCAAATGATCTAGATTGGACCAAATTTGGGAAATTGATCCTCACCCCATTGATTGACATTGATAAATCTTAACCTATTCACATTTTGAACCTTTGTGGTCATTGATGACAAAGGGGGAGAAAAACAAAGATATTAGTGATATTAGTACGATGGGGAGAAAAACAAAGATATTAGTGTACTAAGATAGTGAAAAGACAACGACGGGGGAGAATTTGACATAGGGAGAGAGATATGACAAAGGAAAGGGATCAATTAAAATTTTGAGCACACAAGTAGGGGGAGCAAGCTCATGAACTTGTATGGTTAATTTGAATGTGCATTTCATATGTTTGCTTGCATGGCACAAGTTTTAAATTTCAAATATCCATGCTTGTGTGGTGTATGCTAGTTGTAGGTTTGATTGATGAAATGAAAAAACTAGCATGCATAGGTTAAGTAACTAGACTCATGATCATATTATGAAAACTAGACCTTTACTTGTAATGTTGATCTCATGGGGTATTCTAGTTTTTGTGTATGTCTAGTTACTAATGGTGCTAAGGATGGTATAATGGTGCACTCCAATTGGTATCACACTTTAAAGGTCCATCTTTTATACCTTAGCATTATTTGGTAGACATTGTCTCCTATATTTCCTATCTAAGCATATGTGCAAGCTACAATCCAAACTCTTAGCACATATGTAGGGGGAGCAATTGCTACCATTTGGGGTTCATAAAACTTGTCTATATCCTTTTACACATAGTAAATATGTTTCGACAAGCAACATGGATTCAATTGAATTTTAATTTATATCTTAGTGAAAGGGTTGTCATCAATTACTAAAAAAGGGGAGATTGAAAGCTCTAGTTTGGTTTTGGTGAATTGATGAAACCCTAAGTGCTAACCTAGTTTATCAAGTGATCATGAGATAGGTAGGACATTCCAAGTGGTGAAGCAAATGAAGATCATGATATGATGATGGTGATGTCATGGTGATGATCAAGTGCTTGGACTTAAAAAAGAAGAAAGAGAAAAACAAAAGGCTCAAGGCGAATGTATAAGTGATAGGAGTCAATTTGTTTTTGGTGATCGAGACACTTAGTGAGTGTGATCACATTTAGGATCGATAACCGTACTATTAAGAGGGGTGAAACTCGTATCGAAATGCGGTCATCAAAGTGCCACTAGATGCTCTAACTCATTGCATATGCATTTAGGATCTAGTGGAGTGCTAACACCCTTGAAAACATTTGTGAAAATATGCTAACACATGTGCATAAGGTGATACACTTAGTGGTTGGCATATTTGAGCAAGGGTTAGAAAACTTCACCGGCGGAGTGTCCGCCCGTAGAGTGAGGACAGCCCGACAGTGCCACCGGTGCCCTATACATAAAAGACAGGGTTTCACAGTGTGCACCGGACGTTGGTCTCAACTGGACCAGAGTGTTAGGTCAATGGAAGCTGTGAAGATGCTGGCGTCGATCTTCGACCGAACGCTGGGTTACTTTGTGACCGGACGCCAGCGGGGTGCGTCTGGTCCTGCTGACGTGGCAGCGCATAGAGGAGACAGTGAGTGACCGGACGCTGGAGTCTTACGTCTGGTCATGATCAAACTAACGCGTTCGGCCGTAGCTGAAACCTTACTATAAGTGACTGGACGCTGGGGTCCTACGTCCGGTCATGACACTGTGTTGCGTTCGGTCATTACTTGATTGTTGAGATTGGGCGATCAACGTTTGAAGTCGATGACACGTGGCAAGCATCGGGCGACCGGACGCTGGGGTCATACATCCGATCGATCTGATCGAGCGTCCAGTCACCCCGAGTTGTGCCCAGTGAAGGGGTACAATGACTCTATTTCGTGGGGGCTTCTATTTAAGCCTCATGGCCGGTTCAAGCTCACTCTCTTGGCCATTTGCATTGACATAGCAACCTTGTGAGCTTAGCCAAAGCCCTCCCACTATCTTCATCATAGATTCAACATCTTTGTGAGATTAGGAGTGAATCTAAGTGCATTGCTTGAGTGTTTGCATCTAGAGGCACTTGGTGTTTGTGTTTCGCTGCGGAATTTACTTTTTACTCTTGATGGTTGCCGCCACCTAGACGGCTTGGAGTAGCGAGGATCATCGAGCGGAGGTTGGTGATTGTTTCTGGCTTTGATCATCGTGATTGTGAGGGGTTCTTGACCTTTCCCCGGCAGAGAGCCAAAATGTACTCTAGTGGATTGCTCGTGGCTTGTGTGATCCTCATCTTGTGTTGGTTGTGTGGCACCCTATTGAGGGTTTGGCGTGTGATGCCAATTAGCGCATGAACCTCCAAGTGAGTGAATCGCCACAACGAGGACTAGCTTACCGGCAAGCAAGTGAACCTCGGTAAAAAATCATTATGTCATCATTTAATTCCGAGGTGATTGGTCTTCATTGGTATTCATTCTTGTGATTGATTGGCTCCTTCTTCGACATGGCAGGTATAACAATCTTGCTCACTCTCTTTACATTACCGTAAACTAGTTGTCAAGCTATTTAGTGTAGCTAGTTGTGAGAGCTTGTTAGTTTGGTTAGTGTGGCTCTTTAGTTAGCATTTAAGAGCGCACTAACTTAGTGTAGTGACATAGCTATTGTGTGGATAGAAACTATATAAACTAGAATTGTGGTAGGTGGCTTACAATTTTAGTAGGCTAGCGCAACATTTGCTTCGTCTCATAATTGTCTAACCTGTTTGCTAAGTGTTATTGTAGAAATTTTTAATAGGCTATTCACCGCCCTCTAGCCATTAGTACCTTTCAATGGCACGTCGGGCCACAGGGGCGTGCCGAGGTCATGCTGCGTGCCTAGCCACAGGGGCATGCCGAGGTCATGCTACGTGCCTAGCTGCCAGCCCAGGCATGGCCCCTCAGGGCGATTTGTCGGGCCAGGGCTGGCCCGATAAGCACGGCGTCTCCAGCAGGCCAGGCCAGCTCGAGGCCCGCGTCAGAAAGAAGGGAGGGAGGATCTGAGGCGCAGGGGCAGCGCTGCTGTCGCGTCGTGGAGGAGTCAAGGCGTGGGGGAGCGCCGCCGCCGCGTCGCAAGGGAGTGGGAGGGAGCTGCCGAGGCCTCGGCGCCTCATCGTCTTGGCCAAGTGCTGCCGCTTCGATTCGCCGCCGCCCGCGCAAAGGAGCACCGCCGCCATCCATGGGGCAGGGAGCGTGAAGAAGGGAGAGAGGAGTGGAACCACGGAGCCCTCGACCTCGGAGGAGCCAAGGCGGAGGCGCTGAGCAGAGCGAGGAGCCACCCGTGCGAAGGAGCTTGGGGAGTCGGGGGCAGAGTTCGGGGCACCGATCGTGCGAGAGAAGGGATGGAGTCGCGGACGGTGGGTGCGCGACTCGTGAGTCGCAACTTGCGTTCGCGAGTGCGGCGTGGGGAGGGAAGACTGGGAGAGTGCGGTGCGGGGGTGGGGAGGGAAGGGAAAGAATTTTAGGGTATTAGGTGGGATTGGGGTGCAGGGGGATTTTACCAGGCCGCCCAAGTCGTCATCGGGTCGCATCGGGCCTACCAGTATATGTCAGGCCGTGTCGTGCCAGCCCGCATGCCTGGGGTGCGGCCCAAGCACAACCCTGTGCATCGGGCCATGCCGTGCTTGGGCCGGGCCAAAAAACCGTGCTTCAGACCGTGCCGTCGGGCTGCGGGGTGCATGGACATATATACTGCTCGGCAACGATGTCTGATGCTGGATTTTAACTTTTTGTGTGCATTCTTATTTTTTTTGTTATATATATTTGGATTTTAACATTTTGTACGCTCGTTCATCTAGCTGGCAAGCTTGCATGGATTGGAGCGATGGTTCAAGTGATTCTGGCCCCGTTCGCTTGGAGGAATTTGGAAGAATTTGTGAGAGAAAAACACTGTTCCGGATGAAAAAAGAAACGGATCAAGCCGGATTTAAGGGTACGCGAACGGGGCCTCTAACTTGGGAATGTACAGATGACACAAACCACTTCGCTTGGGTAATGTGTATTGGGTACAGATGACACAAACCACTTCGTTCAAAAAAAAAGTAAAAAAATGACCGGTCATATAGAAAAGACTGGTAATGTGCATTGCGTAAACTGCAGATGCTAAGGATGATAGGACTTTGCTTGAGGATCCCAGTGACGAAATCAGCAATGTTTTCATTTATCAGGCTTGGCTAATTGAGTACCTGAAGGCTGAAGAAGTGCAAAGGTAATGTGCTACTGCAAAAGGAGGAACTGCATATCTGCTTGATGTAAAAAAAGAGGAAGGCGGGTGCGGTGGCAACAGCAATGCTCATAAGATGGCGTGAAGGTTTGGGTTGAAGTCTAGTCTAGGCTTCTAGCAAATGTATCTTGGTGTTTCAGCTAATGTATTTTGCATGTACAGAGTAACTGATGCCTTACCCATGATTACAGACTTGTTTTGATGATTTGATTTACGAAACAACTTGGCCCTGCATAAGCTAAGCATGGCTGGCGAGAGCCTACATGATAGATTAGATACGAGCCACGCTGGGCTGGGCTGGGCTTACAAGGAAACCAAACGCGCCCAGATCCTGTATTATGGGCTGTATCGGGGCGCCGCGAGTGGCAAACCAGATCAACAGCAGATCATTTTTCTCAATCTCCTCAACAAAAAAAAAAAAAATCATTTTTCTCAAAAAAAAAAGAAAAGAAAAGAGAGAGAGAAAGATCAACAGCAGATCACACAGCTCATATGGTTTGGACTTCACCGCCGCCATTACCAACACACCAGTGCCGGGTGCCCGATATGGCCCTCTATGCAGCGCCCACCGCCCAGGATGGCCGCCTGCTGAACCAAGGTAAGATCCGGTGGGATCGATCCCCGTTCCCACCCAGATGGCCTAGGAGGGTGAAGCTTCCCGGTGCCGTGCTGTGCCTGTGCGTGCTCGCCGTCTACCTCAGGTAAGCGAAAGCGACGACCCGATGCATATGCATATACAAATACAAGTCGGTCTACGTATAGGCAGCATTCATTAGACGATCGATCTTGTATAGCCAAGTGTCAGTACTCCGTAGAACGGATTTAGCTCTGTGTGGCTCTCGCTGTCTCACACATCAGGAACAGACGATGCAGTAGGTCAGTCAGTCAACCCCATTTACCCAAGTGAGGGGGCGGCGGCCGGCAGGGACCATCAAGTTGACTGACGATGATATTTTGATTATTTAGTTAGGTATAAAATAGAAGTTGCATGGTTAGATTTGACATCAAAGGTATTTTAAGAATATTGTATTTTAGAATTCAATGTGTTACAAGGTACATGTTTTTTTTTGAGGAATTACAAGGTACATGTTATTAGAACAGCAGAGCAACAATAAGAATTGACAGCCATAGCGCTTACCGCACTCAATTCTCTTTCAAGCGCCCTGAAGAACAAAACCCAAGGAAGCAATTGCTGAGCAAACCAACTGACAATGATACCCAAAACCTGGAGAGAATAAAGTATCCTCTTTTTTTCTTCCCTTGCTCGAGCCGGTGAAGATCAGCAGGAGCCGCCGGAGGAAAAGAGGCGAAGCTAGCAGCAAGTGGAGGCTGAGACACAAGAAAGTTCAATCAGATGGCCATGGTGTACAGGAGGTATTGTCCTCGTGCTCTCAGCTGCTTCTTACTGGTAGTACCGCACCTCTTCTTGTCCTTGTTTCACCAAGAGTCAGTGGCCACCATGGATGTGCCATCTTCCCTACCACCTGAGAAGGAGCAGGTGACCATCATGATGAGTCTCTCGAGCTTCGTGGGTGACAGTTGGAGCTCCAACACAAATATGTGCACCTGGACTGGAGTTACCTGCTCGCGCTCTAGGTCTGGTTCTTCCATGGTCGTGACCAACATCACTCTGTCCAACTACGGCATACGCAACCCCTCTATCTTTGCCTCCTTATGCCATCTTGACACCTTGTTGTCCCTTGATCTCTCAAGAAATTTCATTACCAGTTTGGGGGACAAATTCTCCACCACTTCTTGCTGTATGAAGGAAGGATTGCTGTCACTCAATCTGAGCAGCAATCAGTTATATCACAGGCTCAGTGATTTTTCTGGTTTCTCACAGTTGGAGATCCTTGATCTGTCCTTAAATTATTTTACTAGTGAAAATTTGAGTGCAGACTTGAGCTCTTTTCCCAAATTGAGGATCTTGGATATTAGTTCAAATAAGTTGAATGGTTATGTTCCTACAAGTATGGTCCTCTCTTTGACGGAGTTGGTATTATCTGATAATCAGTTGAAGGGTTCAATCCCTACTGGTCTGTTTAAATATGAAAATCTTACTCTACTGGATCTCAGCCGAAATTATCTAACTGGTACTGTCCCAGATAAGTTCTTGAGTTTCTCAAAGCTGGAGACTTTGCTCCTGTCGGGAAATAGATTGAGTGGGGGAATACCAGAGAGTCTGTCAAATGTGACAATGCTGTTCCGGTTTGCAGCAAACCAGAACAACTTCACTGTTCCAGTTCCCAATAGTATTACCACTCATCTCAAGATGTTGGATTTGAGCTATAACAGTCTGAGTGGAAAGATTCCTCCAGATCTCCTCTCGCATATGGGGTTGCACACTGTTGATCTTACCAATAACATTCTTGAAGGGACTATTCCAAGCCATTTGTCTCGAAGCCTCTACCGCTTGAGGCTTGGTGGAAACAGGCTTAGAGGGAACATCTCACACTCAATTTGTGATGGCATGGGCTTGGCTTATCTTGAGTTGGATGACAACCAGTTGACTGGAAATATACCTTCAGAGCTTAGTAAATGCAAGAGCTTGACTTTGTTGAATCTGGGATCAAATAAGTTTCAGGGTCCAGTTCCTGTTGCCATCAGTAGCCTTGAGAAGCTGGTAGTTCTGAATCTTCAAAACAACTCCATTAGTGGACCTATCCCAGATACATTTTCTGATATAAGAAGTCTGACCACACTGAATCTTGGTCACAACCATCTCAGTGGATCTATTCCTTCAGATCTTGGCTCTTCAAGTGAATTAGGGATTCTTGATCTTTCATATAACAACCTGACTGGTGAGGTTCCATCTTCACTATGGAACCTGCAAAGCTTGACACAGCTGGTGCTTTCTTATAATAATCTTTCTGGGTTTGTTCCTAGTCTCCGCCAAAGTGTTTATATTGATATAGTTGGGAATCCTGATCTTGTAACTGGTACAGGAAACAATAATTACACTCCTAGTCATAGTACTGATAAGAGAAGGGCACACAACGTTGTAGTCACCATCTTTGCCGCTGCTGGTGCTCTTGTTGGAATATGCTTTCTTGTTGTTATTGCTACGATCTCATCACCAAAGAGAACATACCGCGTAGACAACGTAAGGATACCACCTGGGGAGGATGCTTCTCAAATCACTAAGGGTGGCCTCATAACAATGAACTGCTTCTGCACCTCTGCGATTATGTTCATGAAAGAAAAGCAGGATGAATGGCGAATTACAGCTTTCCAGACTCTGAACTTCGAGGCTGCAGACATACTCCAGGGACTAAATGAAGAGAACCTTGTTGGCAGCGGTGGTTCAGGGCAGGTTTACCGCGTCACATACACCAACCGGTACAACAGGAGCATCGGGGTGGTGGCCGTGAAGCAGATACGAAGCTTTGGGTCGCTGGACGAGTTGGAGCATGAGTTTGAGTCCGAGGCTAGCATCCTGTGCAACATCCGGCACAACAACATTGTCAAGCTGCTGTGCTGCTTTTCTGGCACGGACTCTAAGCTCCTCGTGTATGATTACATGGACAACGGCAGCCTGGACAGATGGCTCCATGGCGATTACGTCCTCCGTGCAGGGCACCCTATGGCGAGGGTGCGGCCTGTGCAGCGTGTGCCGTTGGACTGGCCAACGAGGCTCATAGTGGCTGTCGGGGCAGCGCAGGGGCTGTGCTACATGCACCACCATTGCTCGCCTCCCATCATTCACCGGGACGTCAAGACGAGCAATATCCTGCTGGACTCGGAGTTCCGGGCTAAGGTTGCGGACTTCGGGCTGGCTAGGATGCTGATGCAAGCAGGGGAACCCAACACGATGACCTGGGTAGTTGGATCATTCGGCTACATGGCTCCTGGTAAGGATCTACTTTTGGTCATTTCAATGGAGTTCACTAATTTTGTCGGATTGTGTACAGTAGTGACAAAGATGGTAACTACTGTAGTCAATACCATAGGTTGAAGTCTTGTGAGGCCTAATTTTATAGTTTTTGTTGTTAATATGTGCAGAGTATGCTTACACGAGGAAGGTGAATGAGAAAGTGGATGTTTTCGGCTTTGGTGTTGTGCTCTTGGAGCTCACAACTGACAAGAATGCCAACGATGGTGGCGATCACGGTTCCCTGGCAGAATGGGCAGGGCATCACTCCCGATCAGGGGCGAGTATCCCTGATGCTACAGACATCTGCATCAGATATGCAGGGTATGCTGACGAGATTGAGACCGTGTTCAGGCTACGCGTGAAATGCACGGCTAACTCACCGTCCTCACGACCTACTATGGAGGATGTGCTGCAGATTTTACTCAAATGCAGCGAGCAGACGCTCAGGAAAAGCAGACTGGAGTGTACTCCGTAGGACGGAGTAGAAGCAGTTCCGTTCTTGCTGTCACAGCGAGTCAGTCGTGTGGAACAGCTTTCCAACGACAAGCAATTGCCATCAAACAGAAGAGTGACTTTTATTGCATTGTCTTAACTCTGAAGAACTAACATCTACGTATTATCTTGGTATTTTTGTTCAACAAAAGAAGACTACATTAATTCTCAGGAATGAAGTAAAAGTTCCCTCTACGTGCTGACAAACTTCTTATCACAGTTTTTCCTTTCTTTCTTTGTATCTTGATTGTTTTCCCCCTGCTAGTTACCTGCTTGTTTCTTATACTTGTACTGTTCTGTACTCCTTTTTGTCAATAAAATCATAGTAGGGGCGTGCCCCTCCTGTTCCCCGTCAAAAAAAAAAAAAAACTTCCTATCACCACTATTATGTAAAAGTGAACCCAGAAATACTCTTTATACCTGTTTCCATTTTACCTACGCATGCCATTATTGAGGGATTACCTGCCACTGCAGTTGCAAAATTTAATCCAAAATACGCTTATATAATGACCCGCCACTGTTGTTGCAAAAGTTAATCCAAAATACGCTTAGGATCCGTTTGGATCCTTAGAATTGAATTTATTTTAATAGTCACAGTCTATTAAGTGACGGGTCATGTGTGTGGGGAGCGCGCGACCCGTCATCCTCGCCGTGCCGCGCCCTCACCTTGCGCCGCGCTCGCCTCCTCCCCTGGCCCACCTCGCGCACGCGCCCACTCCCACCAGCACCCCCACCTGTGCCGGCGCGTTCTTCCCTCCCTCCCCTCCGGCGGCGAGGTAGGCTTCCTCCTCCTCCTCCGGGATCTGTGAGCACCAGAGATGAAGACGACGGTAGCGGTGGCTAGGGTTCCGGCGAGGAGGAGGTCGCCGGAGAGGGAGAAGAAGCCAAATCCTACGGGCTATAGAAGGGCCCAGCCGGCCGGGGGGAGGGAGGCAGGCCAGGCAGTGGGAAAGGAGGCCGGGCGGTTTAGATGGCCTGGCGGTGGTAGCGGTGGTCGGGCCAGGGAGGGGCGGGGGTGCCATGGCCGGAGCTCGGAGCTCGGCGTTGTCGGCGAGCATGGCCATGGTGGAGCTCCAGCGTGAGGGGGGGGGGAGGGGAAGAAGGCGGCCGCCACGGGCGCTAGGGTTCGCCGGCGCAGAGGGGCTGTGGCCGGCGTCGAGGGCGAGGACGAGCAAGAACGGCGGTGGGGTTAGGGTCAAGGATGAGGCACAGAGGGTGGGTCGCGGGGTCAGTGTCAAGGACGAGGCGTGGAGGGAGGTCACGGCGGGAGGTTGAAGACTGGTCGCGCGATAACCGTGTCCTTTAATAATCATAATTTAGACACATATGAATTAAGCTAATATGGTCGTATATGGATTATATTTGTATATTATGATTGGCTATACGAAAGAGATACTTATGTGTTGTATTTTTACTGTAGGGGAGCGAGTTGAAGAGCGTGTTATAAGTTGCAAAGTAGAAATATAAAATGGTGATCTATAGAATCAATTTTCATTTCCCACCCTATGAATTTGAGATAGACTTATATGTGAACTTTGAAAAGCGGTAGAATGTCAAATTTCAAGCCAAATAGCCTAATTTATTAAGTAGATTTCAATTTCTCCAAATGAAATGATCCAAAAGGCCCCTTATAGAATTACCCGCCACTGTTGTTACAAAAGTTAGTCCTCAATACGCTTATATCCATTTCTCTATTTGGTACCCATAGCATTGTGTCAAGGAAAACAAAGCCAACTGTCTTCCTCATGCATTTAAGAGATGAAAGTTGACTTCAAGCAAGAAAGATTCATACTTGCAATTCTAATTATTCTTTAGCCAACTACAGTACAAAATGGACCATAATTCGATATTAGAGTTTAAAAGATAAATGTAGAAAAAAGCTTCTTAATGTTGGTTAAGTGATTGAATCTTTCCCTTGGAATAAAAGGATATCCAAAGCTGTGATTCAAATTAACTTTTGATGTCAAATAATATATAAAAAGGAACATAGCTCAATATGACAGTTTGAAATGTAAACATAGGAAAAATAATAAAATATATGACCTGAAAGATTTAACGATCTATTCATATTGAGAATAATTACAAGCGTCCTTAGTAAAAAAAAAAAAGCAATGTAACTATTTATCTCTTTCCTTGTGTACATGGGTTGCCATTTTGATGCCCACTCCAGAACAACGAGAAAGGATGCTTAGTGCAGTATGAAATTATATATCCAATGGTGATAACTAGGACAAACGCAATAAAAAAGAGAAGCAAATAGATCCATACCACTACCAACATTGTCTGGACTCTGAAGAACTTTCATCTACGTATTATCTTGGTATTTTTGTTCAACAAAAAGAAGACTACATTAATTCTAAAAATTACCATGGTCATCAGAGAATGAAGTAAAAAATTCCCTCAACATGTTAACAAACTTCCTACTGCCACTGTTACGTAAAAATGAACACAGAAATAGTCTTTATACCTGTTTCTATATTAGCTATGCATGCCATTATTGAGGGGTTAACCTGCACTGCTGTTGCAAAAGTTTTTGATCCAAAATATGCTTATATAATTACCTGCCACGGCTGTTGCCAAAGGTAATGCAAGAGTAAAATTCACCACCGGTCATTGAAGTTGTCTAGAGGTATCATCTAGGCACCCAAAGTTTTAAAATACATTTTTTACTCTTTGAAGTTGTAACAGGTCTCAACTAGGTCCCCACGGGCGTTTAGAACCCGTTGTCCCACGTGGCATGGATCTGACAGATGGACCCACATGTCAGCGGGAATGCTCCAAATCATTTTTTTTTCATATGACCTCAGCTGAAGATGATTTTTTATATGAAAATTGTAGCTCTCAATGAGATCTACAACTTTGTAGTTCTGAGTTTCTTTTCATTTGAGATCTCAAATGACAAAACTCAAAACTAGGAACTTGTAGATCAAATCGATCGTTATAATTTTCGTATACAAAGTATGTTTATCCAACACCTTACAAGAAATATATGATTTTTCTAAGACGACAAGCCCTAATACGCGAGTAATATACTGTTGAAACTTTATATTTTTGTTTTGAGCATCTTAACAATCTCAAATGAAAACAAACTCAAAACTAGAAATTTGTAGATCTTATCAAAAGCTACAATTTTGATATAAAGATCATCTTCATTCGAGGTCGTATGAAAAGATACGATTGTTCTATGGTGTAGCTTTGTTGTTGATATGTAGGTCTCATTTGTTAGATCCATGCCACGTAGGATCACGGGTCGGGTCAACGCTTATTGGGACCTGGATGAGACCCATTACAACTTCAGAGAGGCAAAAACACATTTTGAAACTTTAAGGACCTAGATACACCTTTAGATAACTTTGAGGACCATCAGTAAATTTTACTCTCTGCTAATATCCATTCCTCTATTCGGTACCAATATCATTGTCAAAGAAAATAAAGCCAACTGTCTTCTTCATGCATTTAAGAGATGAAAGTTGACTTCAAGCAAGAAAGAGATTCTTAATGTTGGTTAAGTGATTGAATCTTCTCTTGAAATAAAAAGGATATTCAAAGCTGCGATTCAAATTACCTTTTGATGTCAAACAAAATATAAAAAGGTGATGGATCCTCATTAAAATTATCAGAGACACCAATTCTGGATCCTCATTAAATCCACCACTTCACCTGATTCCGTAAATAGCTTGGGGTGATGGATCCAAATCTTTAGTTGGTCATCGGCGAACTCAAGCCAAGGGCATTCACGGTGACTTCTTCGACCTCTAGCAAAACGTCTTTGGTCCTTTGAGAATCTTATGTACGGTACTAGGGAATTGTTTTTCGCTCTATTTAAAATGAGTAGCATGGAATCAGAGCAGAGAGAAGCCTTCCGAAAACTAGCGTCCCTGCCACTATAGGAAAAAAACCTCTAGTCACGCTTTTATAGTAACGCACACTAAAGTCATCTCTACATAATCATGCAATAATTTTTTTTGACATGATTTCGTGAACGTGTCAGCATGACACAACAATAGTCACGCTTGTAGTGTCAAAAGGCATATGGAGGAACTTGTTTACACGATATTGAAAACGTCTCAAACTAACACGGTGTCAGACACACTTTTATTCGTCAATAGCTTCTAGACACGTTACAAAAGCGTATCGGAGAGCGCTCCATAGCCAATTAAAGATTTTTTTTGACGCAATACTGAAGTCGTCTCAGAATAACACGAAGTTTTAGACATGGTTTAAAACGTCCTTATATTTTATACACGTGGAAAACGTATCAATAGTCATACATATATAGTCACGTCAACATGCTTCTTGATACGATATTGAAAACATCTCAAAGCTAAGCATCTGTACTTATCACAAAGTTATATTACCATAGAATTTTTTTTGAAATTTTAAAATAACTTTTATGATGTGTGCTAGAGGTCGATGTTAAGAATAATGGTTCTATAGCTAAACCTAAGACTAGCAAAAGTGTTGCGTTATTTTTCATTGATACATAGGATCCAACGTTACTTGCAACTAGCAAAAACTTCATAAGACATGTGATGCACTACTGGATTCAGGCGCTTTGCCGAGTGCCTAATGCACTCGGCAAAGGCTACTTTGCCCTCGGCAAAGCCTTTGCCGAGGGCAGCACTCGACAAAGAGCCTCCGGTAAAAAATCCATCGATAAAGAATTCTTTGCCGAGTGCCTTTTATCGGGCACTCGGCAAAGTCTTTGTCGCGTGCAATCTCGGCACTCGGCAAAGAAAAGTGACCGTCACGGCGCTGGTTGCGTTAGCACATGCTTTGCCGAGTGTCATGTCTGAGGCGCTCGGCAAAGATTTTTTTTTTCAAATTTTCTTTGCCGAGTGCCCTACCGGGGAGGCACTCGACAAAGATTTTTTTATTTTTTTTAATAATTTCTTTGCCGAGTGCCCTGCCAGGTCGACGCTCGGCAAATATTTTTTTATTTTTTTTCGTAATTTCTTTGCCGAGTGCTCTGTCAGTGCGGCACTCGGCAAATATTTTTTTTAAAAAAAAATCTTTGCCGAGTGCCCTGGCCCTGGCACTCGGCAAAGAGGCTATTTTTTTATTCTATATTCACAAACACAGCATATAAGAGATATATATAACATCTGTGACATCACAAACACAATATAGCACATATATATCACATCCATCTCATCACAAAGGCAATACCACATATATATCACATGTCGATCACACAATATCTCACATACACGACATCACAAGCATAATAGGTCTAATATCCATCAAAACAAGTCGATAGTTGATCACAGTGCATCACATGTCCATCAAGCGGTGAAAAAGAGATACAAACTACCGGTGGGGAGGAAACTGAGTGCTTGGTGAAGGAAAAGTGACGTCGCCTGCTTGCGCCTGAGATGGGTTATTCGAACCCGCCGACGGAGGCTGCATAAAGGACAAGAGATTGTATCTGTTAGAGTGGTCATCTAATGAAAGCACTAGTCGAAGCAATTTGGTTTCATACTCACAACACTAGCTATAACTGGCGGCGACGGTGGAGCGAACTGCGGCATAGCTACACCGTGCATTTGCCCAAAGTTCTGCAGGAACATCGTAATCTCCGCAAGCTGCTTGGCCTGCCTTTTCCGCTCGGCCCGCTTGTCCTGTCTTTCCCGCTCGGCCTGCTCGGTCCTCGCCGCCAGGTCCCGCAGCTCCTGAGCCATCCCCTCGTTCTCGGCCTACAACATTTCAATCGAATGTTTCAGTAATACAAAGGTAACTAAGTTATTTAAAGATCAATGTACGAAGAGTTAAACAGGACACAAAGCCATTTTCGGGTATCTAGCGGCCTTGCCAAATGCACGCTTCAAGAAACGATCGGTCTTGTTCATCCATTCAATGCTGACATCACCCTGACTTGTCCGGCCCGTGTACATCCACTAACGGTCCTCCATCCTCTAGCATATATAACATCTCCACAGGTGACCATCAATTGCATCTACGTGGTGTCCCTACTCTCTAATAGGTGAGGATAGGTCCTAATCCCACCCGCGGATGCATAGATGAGGTTAGTTTCCATGCTCCGCTCCTATCCGAGATAGAATTTCGGCAGCACCTCCCTGTTGTTCTCCCGATACACGTCCTGCAAGGGAGAGTGTGTATCCGGAGAACAACAGGGGGTGATGCCGAAACACCATCTCAGACCAGAGCGGACCATGAAAACTAACCCATCTACGCATCCACGGGCTGTCCAAAAAACGTGGACAATCCGAAATAGATACGGTCGTAGATATACAAAGATCTGCATACCTCCAACCGTATCTCTTTCGGACGGGAGACACCTAACTAGGTTACGCGACCAAAGACCACATACGGATAGAGGGGTTATACCTAGGGTGCCGGTGAGGTTAGGGTAGTGGGGCGGTGGAGAGTCGGTGCAGTGGTGAGTCGACGCGGTGCAGGAAGACCCACAGTGTCGACGAAGACGATCAGGGTCGCCGAGTCCCTCCCACAGGTCCTCCTGCAAAAAAGGGCAAAAATGGTTAGTGTCGACTCAAAATTTCGGCAGCACCTCCCCTGCACGGAGAGGTTCCCAAAACCTGCAAAAAACATGGCACAAAGGCCAACAACCACATATATACCAAACATGGGCACGAGGGCCAACAACCACCAATATATCAAGAGGATCCATGTACTTTAGTTTTCTTTCCATGCAGATGAAAGTATTGAAGTAGTACAACAACAATTACTACTAACCCTACAACAACTACTAACACTACTACTAACAACTACTTAACTACTAACAGTACTAATACTAAGAACTACTTAACTATTAACAACTACTAGTACTAACCACTACTACTTACTAACTACTACTATTTACTAACTACTACTACTACTAACCCTACAACTAACACTACTAACTACTACTACTAACCACTACTACTTACTAACTACTACTATTTACTAACTACTACTACTACTAACCCTACAACTAACACTACTAACTGCTACAACTAACACTACTAACTACTACTACTAACACTACAATTAACTACTATTAACACTACTAACTACTACTACTACTAACCCTACAACTACTACTAACACTACTACTAACAACTACTTAACTACTAACAATACTAATACTAAGAACTACTTAACTATTAACAACTACTACTACTAACCACTACTACTTACTAACTACTACTATTTACTAACTACTACTACTACTAACCCTACAACTAACACTACTAACTACTACTAACAACCACTACTACTTACTAACTACTACTATTTACTAACTACTACTACTACTAACCCTACAACTAACACTACTAACTACTACAACTAACACTACTAACTACCACTACTAACACTACAACTAACTACTACTACTACTAACACTACAAGGGTAGGGCTTACCTTGGCGGCAAGAACGACAAGAGCGAGGGCCGGCGATGACGGCGGGGATGACCGCAGCAGTGCGAGGATCAATGGGCGGTCAGAACGGTGCGAGGATCGACGGGCGGTCGGGTCGGCACCTTCCTCTTCTTCCTCCTCCCCCTTCTCTTTCTTCCTCTTCTTCCTCCTCCCCCTTCTCTTTCTTCCTCTTGCTCCTCTCCTTCTCCCTCTGCTGGCCGGCCGTAGGGCACGGCGGGGCTGGTGGAGCTCGGGGCCGGCGGGGGAGCTCAGGGCCGGGGGAGCTCTAGGCGGCTCCGGGCCGGCCGGGTCGCTATCTCCAGGGAGCTCGGAGCCCGGGGCGCCGGCGAGCTCGGGGCGGCGGTCGGGGACCCGGGGCACGGGTGCGGGGCCGTCGGGGCTGGGGCGCTTGGCCACCGGGCGTCGAGGCGAGCGCTGCTGGGATGGGGGCGGGGGGCGCGGGACGGGGGCACCTGGGCAGGCCTGGCAGGACCTCGCCGGAGGGGGACGACGACGGGGGCGGCGCGGGCGGGCGGCGTTGCGGTAGGGAAACGCGGGGGCGGGTGGGAGAGGAGTGAGGAGGGGATGGGGTTGGGTCGGCCCGTTCTGGGCCTTTAGGTTAAAAGATTTGCCGAGTGTCGGACCCAGCGGCACTCGGCAAAGGGTTTTTTTTTAAATTCTTTGCCGAGTGGCCTGTGACCTGGCACTCGGCAAAGGCTTCTTTGCCGAGTGCCAAGGTTGGCACTCGGCAAATTTTTTTTTTGTTTTTTTTGCCCCATTTTTTTGGGGCCTTGCTACAGTAATTAAAACTCCATTTCAAAATTTTGGACAATTTTGAGTTTTTTTACTATATTTCCTTAATTATTTTTGTTTCGTTGAATTTTTTCGACTATTTCAAATTTGAGCTGCATGTACATGAAATAATGGAATTTGGTCATTCAAAAAATGGTATTCATGATATTTGGCATATGTTGAGGCCGTATCCAGGAACTCGTATGAAATTACGAGCATCTTGTTGTCGTAACATGACGATGTACTTGCGGGAAAAGTGTATTTAAATTATATAAAATCCAAACGAAGTCCAAAAATCACGAAACTTGTCGAGGTGTCTTGTTATCGCATGTGGAGGCCGTGGTAAAAAATTGAGAAAGTTGGGAGCAGGTTGTGACGTCGGATGCCTAAAAGCCAGATATCTCCACACGTCGGATGCCAAGGTTGACACATGTGGAGATGTCTGGCTTTTAGGCATCCGACGTCACAACCTGCTCCCAACTTTGTCATTTTTTTTACCATGGCCTCCACATGCGATAACAAGACACCTCGACAAGTTTTGTGATTTTCGGACTTCGTTTGGATTTTATATAATTTAAATACACTTTTCCCGCAAGTACATCGTCATGTTACGACAACAAGATGCTCGTAATTTCATGCGAGTTCTTAAATACGGCCTCAACATACGCCAAACATCATGAATGCCATTTTTTGAATGACCAAATTCCATTATTTCATGTACATGCAGTTCAAATTTGAAATAGTCGGAAAAATTCAACGAAACAAAAATAATTAAGGAAATATAGTAAAAACTCAAAATTATCCCAAATTTTGAAATGGAGTTTTAATTACTGTAGCAAGACCTCAGAAAAAAATGGGGCGAAAAATACAAAAAATAATAATTTACCGAGTGCGAACCTTGGCACTCGGCAAAGAAGCCTTTGCCGAGTGCCAGGTCACAGGGCACTCGGCAAAGAATTAAAAAAAAACCCTTTGCCGAGTGCCTAACGACGGGGCACTCGGCAAAGGCTGACGGCAGGTGGCCGCCGTCGCGCCGGCCACCTTTGCCGACGGCCAATCTTTGTCGAGTGCCCGGCACTCGGCAAAGGAAAATTTTTGCCGACAGCTAAAGTTTGCCGAGTGTCCGGCTCTCGGCAAAGGCAGATTTGGCGACGGCCTATCTTTGCCGAGTGCCGCTGGGTCCGGCTCTCGGCAAAGATTGTCTTTGCCGAGTGCCCGACAGAAAGCACTCGGCAAAGCTTTTTGCACTCGGCAAAGCAGCCATGTCTGATAGTGATGGCACGATTGACGGCTGTACAAGAGATGGAAAACTACGACATCCAGCAGATGATAAGCTTGAGAACACTACAAGAAATGTGGGATTTGGCATGGAAACCACTAGGCTACAATCTCGTTGCTGTTTATTATTGTAACTTTTACATGCAAACTACCGATGCAGGGTCACTGGAGAACGCCGCACGGTAGACCCGTCATGATCCGGCCATCGTCATGCCTTGAGTCTAAAAATCTGGAAAAAAAAAGCAAAAAAACAAAAAACAAAAAACTTCAAGAGTACTCGAACTCACTACCTAATGCCCAAGACAATAGAGAGTCGAGATAAAAATAAAGAAAAAGATAATAGAGAGTTACCTCAGCCACAAAGTAATCTTTTAAAATTCGAAGCACTTTATGTTATCATCGGGTTAAATATTCCTCAAGCACATTATCCTACGAAGGTGTCTTATTTCTCTGGCAGCGACCCAATCCTGCTGGTAGACCTGAGCAAATTGAGCTCGATCCAAGTCCGATGGGTTTGGCCCACCCATGAACCTTAACGAAGGACACCGATCTTGCTGTCCAAAAAAAAACCTTTCTCGGCTCGAGTCCAGTCGAAAATATTTATTTAAGCTATTTTATATAGATTTACCCGCTGAAATATTTATTTTAGTTATTTTATATAGATCTACCTGCTGTGACTTGACTGTGAGTCTGTGACAGTAAGCCTCCAGCAAAAAAGTAAAAAATAAAAAAAGGCCATGCAAGTGGAAAGAGATGAACACTCTGACCGCTGGACTACACACATAATTTTGAAATTTGCTACATATAGTTCTATCTATAGGATTTCTTTGATCCGGTAACCAGTACACCTTGGCCCCTGGATTATACCTGTTCTATAACACTTTCTACATGACAAATGGTTATATGATAGCAATCATGCATGATTACTCTTTTTTTTAAAAAAATCATAGAAGGCACCCTTGATATGCAAATAAAATGGTTTTTTCTATCAAGTAAATAGATATGGCAGCTTACGAAGAAACCTTAAAAAATGTCTTTTAGACTCAAAACTTTTTTTACATGCAATAGCATACATATATGTTATTGTATAGGAGTTTCAAAAAATAGTAATGCTAACAATCAGACCTCTGCGCCGGACGCCCCTTTTGGTGGACCGGACGTCCAGGAGCCTATCCGTTCCAATCTGCTCCCTCCGCTCCCCTACAATGACCATAGATTATAAAAAAACTCATGCAATCGTGATTGCGCTCCGCGGCTCCGCTGTGCCTCCCGCACACCTTCCTCTCCACCGCGCCTCCTACCGGCCTTCCTCTCCACCGCTGCCGCGCTCCCACCGCCGCGGCGTGCTCCGCCACGACCGCACAACCGATGCTGCCTCGCCACACGAAGCCACAACCACCTGACTATTGTTGTCGCTTCCACCGCGGTCACCGCTCGCCGGGGCACCGCGTGCGCCCTATCGCCGGGGGTAGCGCAGTCGCTCACCGGGGGCCGCACAGCCGCCCACCCGCTACCATCCTGCTTCTCCACCGCGACCGTACAGCTGGATCTTGCCGTGCAATGCTCTGCCTGCCAGATTTTGCTGAAAGCGTATGTTGCAAATGTATGTTTCAAGTGTTTCAGATGTTTCAGAGGTATGTTGCAAGTGTTTTAGATTGATGTTGCAAAAGTAGATCGGGATGTTGCATATGTTGCAATGGTTGTACATGTATGTTACAAAGGTCTGTTACCAATGTTTCATCTGTATTTTCCGGACGTATGTTGCAAGTGTGTTTATCTGGATGTTACATACGTTTCACACATATGTTGCATGCGTTTTATCTGAATGTTGCATATATTTGTAATGGTTTTCAAGTGTTTTCATGTGTTTTTTAAGTGTTTCAGAAGTATGTTTCAAGTGTTTCATCTATCTTCAGATGTATGTTGCAAGTGTTGCATTTGGATGTTTCAAAAGTAGATTAGATGTTGCATCCCTCTTCCTCGCCTTCTACTGCATCGTCTTGGTGTCTCCTCCTCCTCTCGGCGCCGGTTGGGCATCCACCGCCCCCTCCCCTCTTTTCGATGTTGATGACGTTTGGGGCAGTGTGGGCCCGTGTGGGCGTGCAAAACAGCGCGGGAAATAGATTGCGGGCGCGGGCATCCGGGCACTAGCTCGTTCAAAAAATTGAAAATGATTTGGTTTGTGTTTATCGAAAGTAATTCCAAATAAAAATATAAGCAGAGCAGATTGAAGCCCTCCCAAACGAGCTGTATCATGAAAACTGGATCAAGAGCCGCCGATCGGGCATGCAGTCCATCATACCGTTTCTGAGCGGTCCACAGTCATCGCGACGTGGTTCGCACGCGGCAGAATCGTTGACGCACGGCTCTCACTGTTAGCGGCAACAAAGTACTATACGCTGGCTTCGTTCGTCGCTGTCGCCGCGCCTAACAAAGCAAGTGGACGTACAAGACCAGTCGGGCTTTAGCCTAATCATACAAATTGGCTACGCAGCAGGCGCCTCGTCCCTCCTTGCTGGTACTTCTGCGTTTCTTGGCGATCTTGGCGGCGGCGTTCTTCATCATTCTGGCCGTGCACGTTGAACCTGCCCAAGGTACTACGTACTATGCTCTCTTCACTATGCTAAATTCTAGAATAAATCTAGAAAAATACGAGCACCTATGTTTAAGTCGAGGACTTAAATCTGGATGGACAGATTCCACCACAGAAAACCTAACCAACTGATCGAACCTTGTGATCTTACTCCATATACTCCGCCCTCCATCTCTGAAACGATAAATGTATTTTTGTGAGGGAAACGACATATAAAATGTATTCTGATCTTTAAATACTCCCTCTGTCTTTGAAAGAATAAATTTCTAGCAAATTTAGGACAGATTAGCAAAGAAGATAAAAGATCATGTTGCCCCTCATTAAACTTCTAAACCTTAATAGCTTTCCAGTTACCGAGAAGCCTAATTAAGTAGTGTCGTTTGGAGTATCCAATAGCAGCGCGAGAGAGGTTGTGTTAAATGCAACCCAGACTACTTAATGTGAATCTATGGACCTCTCACCTCCATAAATTGATTCTTTTAGAGACAAATTTTTTGCCTAGAAATTGATTCTCTCCGGGACAGAGGGAGTATTTTCTTATAATATTTTGTCATTTACTAAATAATCAATAATATCATCGCAGAAGCACAGTGAAATAAAGCTTATTAATTCCATTCTGGTACCCATCGGAATGGACATTATTATTGGACTTACTCCTTCTGTCTGAAATATAAGGAATCCAGTTTTGTACTAAATCAAGCTATAATAATTTTGACCAAGTTTATAGAAAAGAAGAAAAATAAGTAGAACTTCAAATTAGATTAATAGTTACAATATAGAATATATTTTCATAATATACCTTTTTGAGGTTGTAGATGTTAATATTCTTTTCTATAAATTTAGTCAAAGTATCATAGTTCAACTTAGGGCAAAACTGGATTCCTTATATTTTATTAGGATGGAGGGAGTAGTTCTTAATTAGGATCTTAATTAGCCTAATCATAGGAATGCCTAATCCAATATTATCTCTTAATCGCACTTAATTAGTACTGACTTGTAGTGATAAACGATGCCCTTAGGCCGTTGATGTCCCTGTTCCTGCTCCTATCAGCAGGCCTGGCGCCGGCGGCGAAGATGAGCAATGTCAACGTATTGTTGTGGTACTAGGTGGATAACCATTACTCCTTGGCCGGTGACTGGCCTCCGGTCTTCGGTCATACCTAAAAAAACCTAATGAGGAGGTGTCTAACAACCTTAATTAGAACAACAACTATTCACAGTCATAGGTTCTTGTTTGTCCAAAGTGCATAACTGATTCCTCCATCATGTTTCTATAATCAAGATGGCCAGAAAGCATACTTAGATCCTCGCATTTGGAGTCTGGGCGAAGGAAACGGCTTTTCCGGGGGCTGACCCAGCCAGAGTCGGCTTAGCAACTCCCCAAGTCGGGGTGAAGGAAACGACTTTATCAAATGCAATGATATACTTCGCCATTTTGTTTCCCTCGTCGAGGTGATCGAAAACATATATGGATCGCCTCGTTTGGAGTCCGGATAAATTAATTATGAATTTCGAAGCCTTTTTTGTCCATAATGTCTAGTGCTAAGTCGGCTAAGCCGACTCCCCCTGTTTTCAGCCCAGAAATAGCACTCTAGGCCCGTAGAAACTGGCCTAGCCAACTCCCAAGTCAGCTTAGCCAACTTTGACATGTCCAAAACGGATCTAGACGTATTTTGGCACGATTTGGAAGGGGTTCTGACTCCTTGAAGGATAAGGCCACCCCCACCTTTATAAGGTCCACGACCAATTAAGGTGCTCAACACACACAATCATCATGAAAATGAATCTACATCCTCTCTTTTACCCTCTTTCCCCCTCTACTTCTCCTTGTTCTTCGTGGTGCTACATGGACGGTGGATCGATGATGGCGAAGCTCAAGAGCGGCTAGGCCGGCTAGGGCAACCTATAGCCGCTGGACGCCCTAACAAGGTCCCTCCCTAGCGTGTAGGGTTTCGGGTCTCAAGATACTTCGCTGGCATGTCTTGCGTATCACGCTCTTGGCGAGGCTCCTCCGATGACGTGTCTTGCATATCGTGCTCATCACTAGAGGCACAAGGTCCAAGTGCGGATATCCCCTAGGCTCCGGCCGACCTAAAAGTTGGCTAGGCCCTACATTGAGCGATCTTGCTCCTTGTCAATGTGGTGACCTAATTAAGCGCCAATACACTTCAGCCAGACTTTTGGGACCTCAAATGATTTCAAATAAAAAACTCATCAACTACAAAGTTGTTCTCATTGAGATCTACAACTTTGATTTTGGTCGATTTTCCATCAGAGGTCGTTTAAAAATTTTGATTTTCAAAATTTTAGAACTTTAGTTACAAATTTGAGACTATAAATGATTTCTAATGAAAAAGTTGTCAACTACAAAGTTGTAGATCCAATTAAGGTCTACAACTTTGGTTTTGGTTGTTTACTATCTGAGGTCATTTGTACAATTCAAAAAAAATTGAATTTCAAAATTTGAGGGCTTCAAACAGAATTGTAGGACTATAAATAGTTTCAAATGAAAAAGCATCAACTACAAAGTTATAGATCTCGTCGAGATCTACAACTTTGATATAGAGTTTGTTTTCATCCTACTTTACTTGAAAATGTTATGAATTTTATTGTGATGCAGCATGGTTATCACCGCCATATCATACAACAAGCTGGCGGTGAAAAAACGTCTTCACCGCTAGTTCATATGTCAAGGCGGCAGTGATGAGGAGCACATCATGACCCCCGGTTGGTGGTGCAAACTGGCTATGATGATGGACTATCACCACCGGTTGGTAAGGCGAAGCGGTGGTGATAGTTATCAACCCGAATGTTCTTACGAATCAGCGGTGATACTCTCCATCACCAACGGTTTGTATTACATACCAGTGGTGATAAAGGCATTGGTGCTAGGTCTAAATGTAGTAGTGGCGCATGACGGTGAGCAGAGGAGGGTAGCAAGGCTCACCATGGTGGCGATGGTGATAGGCTAGCGGTGTAGTAACGAGGCGGTGCATCAGAAAGTCGGAGTAGTGTAGGAAGAGCCACATCGTCGGTGTAGTCGATCGAGGCGGTGTCCTCTGCTCCGACGACCACGGCAGGGCTCTGGTAATGGTGGGGCTCCTCCCTCCTTCTCTCTCCCTATAGGATCATTGGTTAGCCTATAGAGGGGTTGAATAGGCCTATAAAATTTCAGCTCAAACAAATGTGAGAACTCTACGCGGCAGTGCTGCTCTGGCTGACACATGAGACTAGTTCAAAAATCACCCAATGAAAATTAGATCGAGTAAATTTATGATGTTCCTGGGGTTGTATTGAACCTGTTTCACCACTTGAAAGAGGTCGGAAGTGCACTCATGAGTAGATCGGGATCAAACCCTAAAATCATCACAAACACAAGTATAGCAATGCAAATTACAAGAACATAAGTGAAACACTGATCTATCCCATGGTTCAGCTGGCCACTAAGGCTTGCCTAAATCCACATTGTTGAGGAAGCCACCAAGGCTTGGGTTTCATGGAACCCTATCCTCATTCTCAAGTCAATTGTTGAGGAAGCCACCAAGGCTTGGGTTTCGTGGAACCCTATCCTCGTTCTCAAGTCAAGATAATGAACTCTTGAGATGAGGGATGAATTTCACTAGATGATCAGGGTGATTACAAACCTCTTGGGGTCATCACACAAGTTGGCAAGCTCCACGGGTGACGCGCTAGCTGGCTAGGAGCAAGCTCCAAGAGTAACAAATGCAATCCGCTGGCTTGAACATGAACTAAAGTGCTTTTGGTGATGAAGAGCAGGTGAGAAAGCTTTCTTTCTTAGTTTGGAGGCTCAATCTCTCAAGGAAACATAAGGGAATCAATGGGAGAGGCTTGAGGTGCTCCAATGGAGTGAGAGAGAGAGAGGGAGAGAGCTTTCTCTGGTCAAGTTCAGATGCAAATGGGCAAGGGTTACCATTGGGAGAGAAGGGAGGTGAAGGAAATACCCCCTTCTCCAATGGTCAGAAAATAAGTCGCGACAGTGTTGCCCATAGAGCGGCAATGCTGCCCGATGGCACTGCTGCTCTGACTTGTCAGCTCCAAATTGAAAACTGAAAGATGTGCTAACCAGGCTAGGCATTTGAGGATATTTGGTGGAAGACTTAGCAGTTAGTTGCACATTGAAGCTTACACATTGCATCCCCCTTTGTAGTGCGGCTTTTCTTGAACTCAATTTCAAAAGTAAAAAATGAATTATAGACGCCTTTGAGTCAGATGCTGCATTCCTTTGTAATTGGGGGCTCCACCATTATGTGTATAATCCTCCTTTTTGGTTTTTCCTGCTTGTCATTGAAGCGACCTGATTTCCGCAAAGGAAAATCCACAGAGTCGAAGTGTAATAAGACCGTTGTAGATCATATTATCCAAATTCTAGTCGAATATCACATCCATACAATGATAATATTAGAGTACAAATAGTGCGGAATTACATAATTTATTACATCGCCGCATTGGCGGAATCAAAAGTAGCATTCATTCAGAACAGCTTGAAGATAAGATCGCCAAACTCGAGCGTAGGAACGAACCTCTCAACCGTCAAACTCCTTGGAGCTATACTCCTCAGCAGAACCTATGTGCCAAAATTTATCAGTACGATTTGTACTGGCCACTCCCACCCTATGAGCATTGCTTTGTGGAAATTGGATGCAAGTTGGATATAATAAAAAAGGAACCTATAAGGCTAGGGTTTCCTATGTATTAGCATATCAAGAGTTTGATAATAGTTGGTCAAGTTTTAACACCATTCCCATACCCATTCCACCCCCTTTCCGTCCAGAGCCAGGTTTCGATCCTAGGATCGATATACCACCATCTCCATATTATCACCATACCATCGCTCAGTCGATAGGCCAACTCTCTCTCGACACTGTCTCAAGGCCCGTAGCCCCTGGCTACGACCGACACTCTCTCATGGGGAAAGAAGAGAAGGACTCATCTCATTATCTAGTTTAAGCGAAACCCAGGAAAGGTCCATAGCCGACAAGTTGGCATATGTATCGATCGATCAACCATACACTCTGTAGAGGTTTCACATAACCACAAGATCTGCCTTCTTCGCTGACCGTCGTCAACTGGGCTGATTCCGGCCACTTGCTAGCCTAGGATACTGCCACTCTACCATTCAGCCCTGGTACACCCCAAGTTCAGTCTGGGGTGGCTGAAACTATGAGTCATGAGCCAGGTCCACAAGGTCTCCATGAAGTCTCGAAAGGGTGTGGGGGTACTCCTCCATGCCCCGTACCTCCTTACACTGTCCGCTATCAACCTAGCAGTAGTGGCAATATCCTACCAAGTAGTCCGGCCGTCCCGCACCATATATGGTGAGTGGTACGTAAGGCTTCCTGGTGAATCTGAGTACTAGTAAGTCCTTAGGGATGACCAAGCTAGAATGTCTCCATCAGGGTTTCCACTTACTGTGCCACCACAGCACCTCCATCCCGGGCTCCTCCCATCACAGGTTCACACCCAGGACCTCCTCATACACCATTTACCCACCATAGGTATCCATTTCCAGGGGTGCCTAGGTAGCACCCCATGGCAAGACTTGCCCTAGGCTCATCATATACTCCAACTTGGTCGACACAACCCTCACTCTCCACACACCCAAGTCACACACGCAGCACTCTCCCATAGTCTAGATAACACCAGTTTCCACCACGCATTAATGTAGTATAAGCGTAGTAGAAGTATAAGCAATGAAATATAGCAGCAAGCGTGTGTCTAGCCTAATAGCAGGGTATGTAGGGGTAAGGTTGCATCAAGGTAAAGGCCATCAAGTAAGCATACTATCATGCAAGTCCAATCATAGTATGATTATAACAGTAAAGTAAAGCAATAGCAGTTCTATATTAGCCATGCGTAATAGGTGCTATGAGATTGGGTGGGATGTGGCACCTTCAGTGTAGTCGTCTCCGTACTCCTCACGGTACTCACAATCCTCGTCCATCTAGTTCTCCTCCGAGTCTGCATACGATCAAATTATAGTCGCGTTAGCGACGTCTATAGAATAGCATAAAGAAGCAATGAAAATTCAAAAGAGCCAAATGCACTCAAACATGGATTCATTGCGTAAAGTTTGATTTTAGATGAATTTTGGTCCTAGTTTCGTATTTTTCTGAGGTCGTATAAATTAGTTATGAATTTCCGAAGTTTAAATCATCTCTGAAAATAAGAAAAGGCTGAATTAATCCTGGGCTCTCACGTGTCACACTGTGACTGGTCCACGTGGCATGCTGACATCAGCATGACGTCATCATCTTGGCTCCAAGCTAACAAGTGGGGTCCTGCTGACGTCATCTTGACGTCAGCATGACGTCATCAACGTCATCGTTTCTGACAGGTGGGGCCAGAGGCTCTTGGGTCACTGACCTGTGGGTCCGGTCAAAGTCAACGTTAAGTCAATGGGCGAGTCAACGGTCAACGGATCACAGTCACTGACAGGTGGGGCCAGGGCTGCTGACGTCAGTAGCTGACGTCACCGTGATGTCAGCATGACATCACCACGGCTGTGTTGTTACTAACAGGTGGGACCCACGTGACGTTGTCATGACATCAGCATGACATCACTTACTAACAAGTGGGTCCAGAGTCTCTGTGTCGCTGACATGTGGGTCCAGTCAATCGGTCAACGTTGACCGGTCAATGGTCAACACGGACCGGGTCTGAACTAGGCCGGTTGGGCTTGGATATGGGCTGGGCTTTGGCCTACCACGTGGCATGCTATGGCACTGCCACATCGTAGCCAAGGGCCTCCACTGGGCTTCGTCCATAGCTCGGCCCACACTGTGTGGTTCATGGTGGACTCGTGTTCACAGTCCATGGACCATAGGCTAGGTCTTCGGTGGACCGAGTCCACCCTTCTTCCTTCTGGCCTGGTCCATGTGCACCGGGTGCAGGCGCGTGCAGCCGGCGAGGAAGGATTCCTCTGCTTCCTTCCTCGGCGTGCTCCCGCCGGTGGTGTGCTCTCCGACGAGCTCCCACAGCGGTGTTGGCGTCCAATTGAGGTGGGGAAAAGCTTCGTCAGGCCTCGACGAATACGGTAGTGGGGTCAAGGTGGTGGCCACGGCTTCCTAGGGCGTTAGCCATGGTGGTCGGCGACTTGGTCATGGCGGTGCTCGCCGGCGGGGCTTCTAGGGGCTGTTCTAGGGGTCCTAGTGCCCCGTTCCCTTTCAGATGGCTAGGGGGCGACAGGGTAAAGTGTCGACGATGACCAAAGGGCGTGGTGGAGTCCACGCGCGGTGGTGGTGCACGGCGGAGCTCTGGCCGGTGGTCTGGTGCTCGTGGCCAAGGCGCTGTGGCCGGCTAACGGGGTCTCGGTCTATGCGGCTATCTTCCGGTCATCACATTGGTGCTACGGTTACTTCCTAGTTCGGTGAGGCGGCCGGGTGCACAAGTGGTGGCCACGCCATGACGGCAGCATTGTGAGTGCGGCATGTGCATGCTCTGCTACGGCGTCCAAGGGCTAGGAGGAGGTCTCAGCCAAAAGACTCACCGAGTGGTGCTGGCGGCGTTCGGTGGTGGTGCGGTGGCGAGGCGCGTTGTCGGGGTAGGCGCTCAGGGTGGCGCTCCTGCTCCGGTGATCGGTGTCTCCGAGCTCTCTACTCGCCCCCCTCTTTCGAACTCCTTCTCAGCCCTCTTCTCTCAGTGTGGTGCAGGCTGTTGGGCCATCGAGCGGCGGCGTCGTGGGCTGAGGCCTAGGGCGCTCTGGCATCGCTTTATAGCCCCGGTGCCCGAGCTTCATCCATGGCGGACGGGGCGGACGGCTGGCGATGCGTCGAGGGCATCGAACGGTATCACAGGTGCGGGTGGTTGGCGTGGATGTTGCGTGGGCGCGGCACCAAGGGAGCATGGCCAGGTGATTCGCGTGACCCCGGGCCCACGCCTGTCACTTTGGTCAGGACTCGGTCGGAGGCGGTGCCGGCGTGGGGAGGAAGATGACACTATGGCGGGGGGTGGCTGACACATGGGGTCAGGTTGGCAGCGACAGCAGGCGAAGCAGGAAGGCACGCGGGCGTGAGCGGCGCGCTAGGCTAGCTAGCGGGGCCGGGTGCTGCCGTGCGCAAGCTAGGCTGGCTTGCCGGGCCAGGTGCTGCTGCGCGCAAGCTGGGCTAGCTAGCGTGCCGGGTGCTGCTGCGCGCAAGCTGGGCTGGCTAGCGGGCCTTCTTCTTTTCTTTTCCTTTTTCTGTTTTATTTTTCTTCTCCTTTGTTTAAATTTAAATTTGATTTGGAATTTGAATTCAAAATTAGTGTACCCTATTCATTGGAGTTTTAGATATGAGGCCCACAACATTCTTTTATATATATTAGGAACTTTATCAAGCTATTTTTTATAACAAAAATAGGTGTAGTTTTGTTATACAAAAATAGAAATAGTTTCCTCTTTAAGCATTTATTCTTTGGTTTGATTAATAATTACTTTATGGTTTATTTCTTTAAAGGAGTTGTTAGGCATTACATAAAACAAATGGAAATCCAAATCACCATTTGAGTTGACAATGTATGCTATATTTTATTTGTCAGTATTTAAATAAACATAATTAACAAATGACATGCCATGCTCATGAAATTGTTTAGTTGGTTTACAACTAATGCAACACCTAGGGTTGGCTCCTACAGATGTCACTCAGCATTGCATGGGGTTTTGAAGAAAAATTTTGTAGTTGTGATTTTTGGTGTGTGGATTTTTGGGTTGTTACAGTCCTACCCCCTTAACAAAATCTCGTCCCCGAGATTAGAGCGTAACGTACTCTTCGAAGAGATAAGGATATTGTAGCCGGAGGTTAGACTCTTTCTCCCATGTTGCTTCTCTCTCAGTGTGATTGCTCCATTGGATCTTGCACATAGGAATAGTTTTGCTTCGGGTCTCTTTGGTATCTCTTCCCAGAATTCTGATAGGATGTTCTTTATACTCAAGAGTATCTTGAATGTCAAGTGTATCAGTTGGAACTACTTCATCGGGCTCTCTCAAACACTTGCGTAGCTGTGAGACATGGAATACGGGATGTACACCCGCCAATTCCTTAGGTAGCTCAAGTTTGTATTCCAATCCTTTTGCGGATCTTGTATGGCCCAACAAATCTTGGGGCTAGTTTTCCTTTCACATGGAATCTGATAGTTCCATGTAGCGAGGATACCTTGAGATAGACGAAGTCTCCCACATTGAACTCAAGTTCTCTTCTTCTTTTATCAGCATAGCTCTTGTATCGACTTTGGGCAATTCTCAAATTCTCCTTCACTTGAGCAACTCCTTCTTCTGCATCTTGGATCTTAGCGGAATCAAAGAACGATCTTTCACCCGGTTGAGACCACATCAAAGGTGTTCTACAAGATCTGTCATACAGAGCTTCAAATGGTGACATCTTAATGCAGGCTTGGTAGTTGTTGTTGTAAGAGAACTCTGCATAGGGTAGGCATTTCTCCCAATCAGAGCCATAATTCAGTACACTAGCGTGAAGCATGTCTTCTAAGATCTTATTTACTCGTTCAGTCTATCCATCTGTCTGTGGGTGATAAGCGATACTGAAATTAAGTTTGGTTCCAATGGACTTGTGCAGGGCTTCCCAGAACTAGGACACAAACTGAGGACCACGATCAGATACAATACTAGAGGGAGCTCCATGTAGTCTGAGAATATGCTCAACATATAGGTCTGCTAATTTTTCGGCATCGGTCTTGGTCTTAACTGGTACAAAGTGAGCAATCTTGGTCAAATGATCAACAATCACCCAGATGGAATCATTGCCTTTCTGTGATCGGGGCAATCCAACTATGAAATCCATGGATATGCTCTCCCATTTCCACTCAGGAACATCGAGAGGCTTTAGCAAACCTGTAGGCCTTTGATGTTCAGCCTTGACTCTATTACAGGTGTTACACCGTGCCACATGTTCTGCAATGTCTGTCTTCATGCCTTTCCACCAAAAGTGTTTCTTCAAGTCTTGATACATTTTTGAACCTCCAGGGTGAATACAATACTTGGAATTGTGAGCTTCTGACAGAATTTCCTCTCGTAGTGCTGGATCAGATGGAACACAGATTTTGTTCTTGAACCAAATGGTTCCTTGTTCATCTTCCTAGTTCTTGGTCTTGTAGCCTAGTTTCATTAGACCACGAAGATATTCGATCTCTTCACAACTTTTCTGAGCTTGACAGATGCGATTTGTGAGATCATACTATATGCGGAGCTCATTCAACAAGTCATGCGGTAGTATCTCAAGTTGGAAATCTTCAATCTCTTCCTTGAGCTCAGGTGGTATGGATTCAGTGATCAAAGTGTGACAGTAACTCTTGCGACTGAGAGCATCTGCGACTACATTAGCATTTCCCGGATGATAGTGAATTTCTAGGTCATAGTCCTTGATCAACTCTAGCCATCGGCGTTGCCTCATATTTAGATCTTCCTGAGTGAAAAAGTACTTTAGGCTCTTGTGGTCGGTATAGATATCACACTTGTTGCCTATCAAGTAGTGTTTCCATATCTTCAAGGCATGCACAACTGCTGCTAACTCAAGATCATGGGTTGGGTAATGGTTCTCGTGTTCTTTCAACTGTCGAGACGCGTATGCTATCACTCTTCCATCTTGCATCAATACACAACAGAGTCCTTGACGGGATGCATCACAATAGACCATGAAATTTTTGCTGATATCAGGCAATGCTAGCACAGGAGTTGTGGTAAGCTTCTGTTTCAATTCCTAGAAGCTTTGTTCGCACTCGGGCGTCCATTCAAACTCCTTAGTCTTCTTCAGAAGGTTGGTCATTGGATGAGCTATCTTGGAGAAGTTCTCGATGAATCGACGATAATATCCGGCCAATCCCAAGAAACTTTTGATTTCTGTCACATTACGGGGTTGATCCCACTCTTTCACAGCTTCAATCTTGGCTAGGTCAACTGCGACACCTTCAGCTGATAGTACATGGCCTAGGAAGGCAACTTCCTATAGCCAAAATTCGCATTTGCTGAACTTTGCGTAGAGCTGATGTTGGGCTAGTTTCTCAAGCACAGTTCGCAGATGATGTTCGTGTTCTTCAGCGGTGGGTGAATAAACAAGAATGTCATCAATGAATACTACCACAAACTTATCCAGATCATCCATGAAAACCTTATTCATCATGTTCATGAAGTATGCGGGAGCATTCGTGAGTCCAAAGGACACCATGGTGAACTCAAACTGCCCATACCTAGTCATGAAAGCTGTCTTCGGGATGTCTCTCTCTCGAATCTTCATCTGATGATAGCCAGATCTGAGATCAATCTTGGAGAAATATTTGGCACCTCATAGCTGATCAAGCAAATCATCAATCCTTGGCAGAGGGTACTTTTTCTTGATGGTGACTGCGTTCAAGTTTTGGTAATCAATGCACATCCTCATTGAACCATCCTTCTTCTTAACAAACAGAACAGGGGATCCCCAGGGTGAAGCACTAGTTCTGATATATCCCTTCAAGATGAGCTCATCAAGCTATTTCTTGAGCTCAGCCAGTTCATCAACTAACATGCAATAGGGTCTCTACATCATGGTCTGGTGGCATACCCGGTAATTCTTTAGGGAATACATCGGGATAGTCTTTGACCACAGGCACATCATGAACTGTCTTCTCCTCTTTCTATGATTCTAAACTCGCTTTAAGGGCACACAGGATAGAAGTGGACTTTCTGGATTGGGGTTCACATCTAATAACTTGGCCTGATGGGTGGGTCACTTGGACGTATCTAGGTGAACATGATATGATACCTTGGTGAATGGTTAGCGAATCCATACCTAGGATGACATCTAGGCTTGTGGAAGCTAACAGAGTTAGGTCAGCTTCAAAGACAAGACCTTCAATGGTAAGACTCAGTCCCTTACAGATGTGTGTGCACTTTAGGTCTCCTAAAGGTGAACTGGTGATGATAGGCTTTCCATGTGGGGTTACAGGCAGGTCATGCTCTCGTGTAAATTTGGATGATATGTAAGAATAAGTTGCTCCTGAATCAAATAGAACTGATGTAGTGTTGCCATTAACTAAAAACATACCGTACACAACGTCAGGGGCAGCCTGTGCTTCCTCAGCGTCCAGATGGTTGAGATGTCCACGGGTAGCAGATCCCTTAAACTGAGACTTCTGAGCAGCTGAGTTCTATGGGCACTTAGCGGCTTTGTGACCTGGTTGGCCACAAGCGAAGCAGGTGAAAGGCGTACCGCCTGTAGGGGTTGGCGCGGGTGCCTTCCAATTTCCAATGCTTGGTGCGGAGTGGTTCTGTGCTGGGCGTTCATTCACAGAGTAGGAATGGTTGAAACGGTCCTAAGTGTTGCGGTCCTAAGCATAACGGTCCTGGGTGTAACAATCCTGAGCAGGGCGGGAGTATTTGGTGGTGTAGCCTCCACTACCCCTACTCGATCTAGGGTTGTCATCCCTATTGTGGCGAGAGCATTCCCTGGATGGTGCATCTCTGTGGAACCTCTTGCGATCACTGCCACGGAAGGACTCCTTAGGCTTACGCTTCCTCTCCCTGTACTCCTCTCTAGCTTCAGCACGGTCTTTCTCAATCTGGATGCAGCGATCCACCAGTGCACGCAGCGTGCTACTCTTAATACCGCCAAACTTCAGCTTGATGTGCGGGTTAAGTCCCTTGTGGTAGTAGTACAGCTTCTCCTTCTCAGAGTTCACAACATATGAAGGTGCATAGCGTAGAAGATTGGTGAAACGAGTAGTGTACTCAGGCACCCTATCCTTTCCCATCTTGATGTTGCGAAACTCCTCAGCTTTGGCCTCCATGATACCCTTGGGAATGTGATACTCAGTGAATACTTCGGCGAACTCATCCCACGAGATGTTGGCAGGGTCCTCATGGGAATCACTAAAACTGTCCCACCAGGCACGTGCTGCACCTGTGAGCTGGTGTGCGGCAGCTCCAACACACTCATCGTCGGTGAAAGTAGTGAGGTCAAGCTTCTTCTCCATCTCCTTGAGCCAATCATCGGCCATAAGAGGGTCAGGGTTGGTGCCATCATAGGTAGGTGGCCTTAGCTTCAGAAATCCTTCCAGCTTCCTTTGGAAGTCATTCTGCTGACCTCCCTGGCGATGGTTTGCTCCGTTAACAAGAGCTGCAAGAAGTTGGGTCTATTGTGCCATCACCTCTGCCAGGTTCGGTGGTGGTGGTGGCAGAATGTTCTCCTCAGGTGGTGGGGTATTCTCCAGGTTGAAGGGTATCCCTCCCCGCCCACGGCCACAGCCACGGCCACGGTTGTTGCCACCATACCCCCCATTTGGTTCGACTGGTTCAGGGTGGGCGCACGTCCACGGTTCATTAGGCGATCAGATCGGTGGTTCGGCATCTGCAACACGGATCATAGGAATTTTAGTGTTTGTGCCATAAGTGCTTATAATTTAGTATGATTACATGATTTTGATGATTTAAAGAAAAACATTTATTCTATCCAACACTCAATACAAAGAAGCAATAAGGTCCATAAAATGCAATAAGATCCAAAACATTCATTACATGGGTTTTATTACATAGCATCATCTCCAGTAGCTACACTTGAAGACTTGCGAGAATCGTACTACGCATAGTGCCTTATATTACATCTCATAAGGGGTACATCATGGGGTACAACTTATGGAAGCCACTGACATGACTCATGACCATGTAGGGTCATCTACTCTAACTCATACACCGCAACTGGGATACGACTGTTCTCGATCTCAATCTCCTCGTTAGACTTGTGAAGTCGGGACACGTACTTTAAGGCCTCGGCGAGCTCCTCAGTAGGCTTGGCTCTAGGTAGGGTAGGGCAGGCATCTAGGTTGAGGTGAGTCAGAGCTAACTCAAACTCCTCTATCCTAGGCTTTATCTTGCTGCGAATCTCCTTAGGTAGCTGATCCCACATACCCTTCATCTCCCTGAGGCGCTTCTTATCAGACTTCTGCTAAGCCTACCATGTCCTCTCACACTTGTCCTATAGGTACTCATTCTGCCTGAGTGCCTTGATCAGGTGACCCTGGTTGCAAATGGCCTTCTTCCTAAACTCCTCTAGATCCTGAGTCATGGTCTTGTTCCAAGATTGAATTTTCAGCATATCAATCCCCTTGGACCTCCCTCTGTCTCCTCTGTGGTTGAACTCGGCCTTCTTGTCGTCCAACTCTCTCTACAACTCCAAGACCTTGCTATCGAGGTAGCAGTTCCTGTTGCCTAGGTCGACGGCTTTGTCCTGTAAGTCTACGACCTTGGTTCTGTGGACTTCTTCACGACGGTTGAGCTCGTCCTATAGCTTGGCAACTGTCTCAAGTAGACTAGCTCGCTCCTATGCTCCCTGCGAGTCTCGCTCCTAGTGCTCCCACAGAAGGGCCTAGTCTTGACGTCTCCTCTGCTCTAGTTGGGCCACATACCTGTCCTGCTCTAGTAGGTGGATAGCCGAGACACAAAGGCATCTATCCTCCTCGGCAAGGATAACTCTACCTGCTGTGAAACTCTGCTCACTAGGGGTAAGGCTAAGGTCAAGGGCCTAGGGAAGTAGACGGAACTCTGTCGTCTTTAGATGCTCATAGTGGTCCCTCATCACTCTATGAAGTGCCTTGTGTGAGATAGCTCGCAGTCCCTCCTCGACTGTATCCTCTATAGTTAACTCGGTGAAAGCTGGGATAGAAGGTAAGGTAGTGCTAGCTGGGAACTCGACTGAGGTGACAACCAGTCCTTCGATTCCTCCTTCCTAAGCTAGCTTCCCGGTGCAGGTGACCTTGACAAGCTCGTCAAGGACTCCTAACGTGACGAGAACTTAACAGAGGGTCTGTGCAAAACCCCTGAGCTCACGTAGGTTGAAGGTAAGCTTGGCGTGGTCCAGAGGTAGCAGTCCTAGAGGCGGCCATTTGACGTTTATTGCCATCTGCATGTTTTAAGGAAACATGTGTTAGCAGGTCAATAATAGATAAGCCTTGCATAAAAGTAAATGCAGGGTCGGTATATAACTGAAAGAAAGGCTATTCACGTCCTATTCTATCGTCCATTTCTGAGGGTTTCGTCCTATGGTCAAGTATGGCTCTAATACCAACTGAAGTGACCTGATTTCCACGAAGGAAAATCCACAGAGTCGAAGTGTAATAAGACCATTGTAGATCATATTACCCAAATTCCAATCGAATATCACATCCATACAACGATAATATCAGAGTACAAATAGTGGGAAATTACATAATTTATTACATCGCCGCATTAGCGGAATCAAAAGTAGCATTCATTCAGAACAGCTTGAAGATAAGATTTCCAAACTCGAGCATAGGAACGAACCCCTCAACCGTCAAACTCCTCGGAGCTATACTCCTCAACAGAACCTATGTGCCAAAATTTATCAGTATGATTTGTACTGGCCACTCCCACCCTATGAGCATTGCTTTGTGGAAATTAGATGCAAGTTGGAAATAATCAAAAGGAACCTATAAGGCTAGGGTTTCCTACGTATTAGCATATCAAGAGTTTGATAATAGTTGGTCAAGTTTTAACACCATTCCCATACCCATTCCACCCCCTTTCCATCTAGAGCCAGGTTTTGATCCTGGGATCGATATACCACCATCTTCATATTATCACCATACCATCGCTCAGTCGATAGGCCAACTCTCTCTTGGCACTGTCTCAAGGCCCATAGCCCCTGGCTACGACCGACACTCTCTCAGTATGATTATAATAGTAAAGTAAAGCAATAGCAGTTCTATATTAGCCATGTGTAATAGGTGCTATGAGATTGGGTGGGATGTGGCACCTTCAGTGTAGTCGTCTCCGTACTCCTCACGGTACTCACGATCCTCGTCCGTCTAGTTCTCCTTCGAGTCTGCATACGATCAAATTATAGTCGCGTTAGCGACGTCTATAGAATAGCACAAAGAAGCAATGAAAATTCAAAAGAGCCAAATGCACTCAAACATGGATTCATTGCGTAAAGTTTAATTTTAGATGAATTTTGGTCCTAGTTTCGTATTTTTCTAAGGTCGTCTGAATTAGTTATGAATTTTCGAAGTTTAAATCATCTCTAAAAATAAGAAAAGGCTGAATTAATCCTGGGCTGACACGTGTCACACTATGACTGGTCCACGTGGCATGCTGATATCAGCATGATGTCATCATCTTGGCTCCGAGCTGACAAGTGGGGTCCTGCTGACGTCATCTTGACGTCAGCATGACGTCATCAACGTCATCGTTTCCGACAGGTGGGGCCAGAGGCTCTTGGGTCACTGACCTGTGGGTCCGGTCAAAGTCAACGTCAAGTCAACGGGCGAGTCAATGGTCAACGGATCACAGTCACTGATAGGTGGGGCCAGGGCTGCTGACGTCAGTAGCTGACGTCACCGTGATGTCGAACTCCTTCTCGGCCCTCTTCTCTCGGTGCGGTGTGGGCTGTTGGGCCACCGAGCGGTGGCGTCGTGGGCTGAGGAATCCCTAGGGTGCTCTAGCGTCACTTTATAGCCTCGGTGCCCGAGCTTCATCCATGGCGAACGGGGCGGACGACTGGCGATGTGTCGAGGGCATCGAATGGTATCGCGGGCACGGGTGGTTGGCGCAGAGGTTGCATGGGCGTGGCGCCAAGGGAGCAGGGCCAGGTGATTCGTGTGACCCCGGGCCCATGCCTGTCTGTTTGGTCGGGACTCGGTCAGAGGCGGTGCCGGCATGGGGAGGAAGATGACACTGTGGCGGGGGGGGGGGGGTGGCTAACACGTGGGGTAAAGTTGGCAGCGATAGCAGGCGAAGCAGGAAGGCATGCGGGCGTGAGTAGCGCGCTGGGCTGGCTAGCAGGGCCGGGTGCTGCCGCGCGCAAGCTGGGCTGGCTTGCCGGGCTGGGTGCTGCTGCGCACAAGCTGGGCTGGCTAGCGGGCCGGCTGCTGCTGCGCGCAAGCTGGGCTGGCTAGCAGGCCTTCTTCTTTTCTTTTCCTTTTTCTGTTTTATTTTTCTTCTCCTTTGTTTAAATTCAAATTTGATTTGGAATTTGAATTCAAAATTGGTGTACCCTATTCATTGGAGTTTTAATATGAGGCCCACAACATTCTTTTATATATATTAGGAACTTTATCAAGCTATTTTGTATAACAAAAATAGGTGTAGTTGTGTTATACAAAAATAGAAATAGTTTCCTCTTTAAGCATTTATTCTTTGGTTTGATTAATAATTACTTTATGGTTTATTTCTTTAAAGGAGTTGTTAGGCATTACATAAAACAAATGGAAATCCAAATCACCATTTGAGTTGACAATGTATGCTATATTTTATTTGTCAGTATTTAAATAAACATAATTAACAAATGACATGCCATGCTCATGAAATTGTTTAGTTGGTTTACAACTAATGCAACACCTAGGGTTGGCTCCTACAGATGTCACTCAGCATTGCATGGGGTTTTGAAGAAAAATTTTGTAGTTGTGATTTTTGGTGTGTGGATTTTTGGGTTGTTACAATCATCTCGATAAATCTCGTTAGTCCCCTAATTGTGTGGTCATTATCACCAAAACCCACATTAGGGTTTGATTGCACTTACACTCCCTCTAGAGTCTTAGCGTGGGTGGTTTGGAGTACCACCAGTGTGAAAAGCACTAGTTTGGTTTTGGCTAATTGATAAAACCTATTTGGACTAACCCTATGCTCTAAGTGTGGATTTGAGATAGGTTGGTCCAACCCAAGTGAAGGAGCTAGGTGGCACTCATGGAAGGAGATGGCCACATGAAATGAAGTCCATGGTGGTGGTGTGGACATGTGATGATGATCAAGCTCTAGGATTTGAAAAAGAAGAAAGTGAAAAACAAAATAGGCTCTAGGCAAAGGTGATATCCATAGGGCCATTTTGTTTTCGGTGATCGAGACACTATAGAGAGTGTGATCATATTTAGGATAGATGGTCGTACTATTAAGAGGGGAGCTCTTATTAGACAACTCAATCATCTAGTGCCACTAGGTGTTGGAATACTTGCATTGCATTTTAGGCCTAGTGCATAATCAGTGAGAAAGTGATTAACCTTGAAAAATATTTGTAAAAATGCTAACACACTTGTATGTGATGGTGAAACACTTGGAGTGTTAGCACATTTACAAAGGTGGTGAAAAAGATGAAGAAAAGGAGGCATAACTTGGCTTGGGGTGCTGTCCCAAGGGCACCGCCGTGCCATGTCCGGTGCACCGCCACTCCTGTGGCGGTGACCGGCTGAGGAGGCCGAGAGGGAGGTGTTCTAGTAGGGCACCACCACCCTATCCGATGGAACCGCCACCCCAGGGCGGTGCCCACCCGGACTCAACCGAGAGTAGCAGAGTAAGAGGGTGACACCGTCATGTCCGGTGTACACCGTCGCGGTGAGGTCGATGCGCCGCTTGGTCACCACCACTGGTGGGGCGGTGCCACCGCTGCTTTTTAGCTGAGAGCGTGGGGAAGGGGGCTGTTCATCGCTGTGGGCACCGCTGCCCTAAAGGCAGTGCACCGCCACTTTTTCCCCGAGATGTGGTTTTTTGGAGGGTTGGTCGAGTGGTCACCGGCACCCTAGGGGCGGTGCCACCGCCACCTGTCTGGTGTTGGCCTAGCCAGTCAAACTAGCTGTTGGGCTAACCGTTGGGGGGCACCGCCACCCCTAGGGTAGTGCCAGCACCACTGTGTCTAGTGCCCTCGCAGAAAGTGGCTCCAAGGGGTAACGGCTCTATTTGAAGGTGGGGCTATAAATAGAGGTGGTGGCCGGCCTTGGTTACTCTCTTGGCACTTCCAATGCCTACATACACCCTTTGGGAGCTGAGCACACCACTCCACTCACTTGCACACTTCATTTCATTATCTTGAGTGAGATTGGAGAGCCTCTCGTGCATTGCTTAGTGGTCTAGCATCTTGTGGCACTAGTTGGGCGATTTGGGCTGGTGGAGATCTTGTTACTCTTGGTGTTTGCCGACACCTAGACGGCCTGGTGATTGGTGGATCATCAAGCCGAGGAAGGTGATTGTCTCAGGCTCTGATCATTGTGATTGTGAAGGGTTCTTGTGCCTTTCCCGGTGGAGCGCCAAAGGCAACTCTAGTGGATTACACGTGGCTTGTGGATCCTCATCTTGTGTTGGTTGTACGACACCCGATTGTGGGTTAGGCACATGATGTCTATTAGCGCGTGAACCTCCAAGTGAGTGAATCGCCACAATGGGGACTAGCTTGTCGGCAAGCAAGTGAACCTCGGAGAAAAAATTGATTGTGTCATCATTTGTCTCCTTGGTATTCTTTGATATTTGTAACATCCTAGATGTTAAAAGAAACTAAATCTTGATCATGAGCATCATCATGCATAATCATCAAGCATTAAGTCACTAATGCATTTCATGTTTAAGTTATATGCATGACAAAGTTGTTTATGATATGCTTCAAGTAATACATGAAATGTTAAACAAACATCATTTAATGTTCTTTGTGATTTTATATATGTGAATTTGCTGAAACAATTAAAATTTTGTTAATATAAATTTTGTAGTTGAAAGTATGCTCTTAAATATAGAACAAAAGTTTGATTGTGTTTCCAAGTCAAAAATATTTAAATTTGAGCTCAAAGTTTGAATTATAAACAAGTTTCCAAACTTAACCATTTGTGGTCAAGTCCCTGAAAAACAGTGTTAAAGTTCAAACTTTGGTGATTTATTAAATGAATTTTCATAAATAAAATGTGTCCAACTTTTGTTCCTTTGTTTGGTCCTATACTTGAGCTTTGATAATGTGCATTTGCTTGTGATGTTTGATCCATGTTTAGACCTTAATTAATTCCCAAAGATGATTAGTTGAAACTGTTTCCTGAATCTCTAAAAACTGATTTCAGTTTTCAGTGTCAAAGTACCTGTCTTCTTAATTCAAAATCTTTAAAACTATCAAGTTTTTTGGTGTCGATTCTTAAAGCAATGTTGGAGATCACGTGTAGATGAACAACTTTCGTTCTCGTGGTTGATTGAGTTTCTGAACGAAATCGTGAGGAAAGAAGAGGAGAAGAAGACCTGTCAGACTGCTACAGTAGCACGGGAGCAGCTGCCACGCAGCAACCTGCTCGCCGCCGGCCGCCGCCCTCGCTTGCCGTTTCACGCGCACCTGGCACGCAGCTGCTTCGGTGGCGCGATTCAAGCAGCTGCTGTCGCGCGCGGACGCCTCGCCCTTGCCCATAAAAGCCTGAGCCACCGGCGTCTCTCCCTTTTCTCTCTTTCCCGTCGCCGCCGGCAGACCTCAGCTCGACGGCGAAATTCGTCGCCGCTGTTCCATCTCTATCTAATAGCTCTCGCTTGTAGCACCAACTCATCCTTGCGCTCCTCCTTGACTTACTCGCGTTGAGCCTCATGGCCGGAGTCGCCCGTGAGTCGCCTTCTTCTCCGCGGCGGACCGCCATGGTCGCCGAGGCCACCTCGACCCGCTGAAGCTCACTCCCTACCAGCGCTTGTTTCCGCTTCCTTGCTTTTCTGTGATGCTCATTGGCCTTCCATTTTTCTTTTTACATCACAGGACTCGCCGGAACGAGTGCTCGCCACCCGGTTTATGCCGTCGTCATCCTCTGCGTCGACGGCAGCGTAGCTCGGGCTCATCTCCGCCTCCCCTGGGTCATTGGGAAAGTCATGGTGAGATCCGTTGTCCCCTACCGAACCCTATCTTGGCCAGCCGACCGCCGGAGCACCGTGTTTGCCGTCGCACCGTCGTGTTTGGTGTCGCCGGAGCCGCTACTGCTGCGGGCTGCCTGCCTCCGTTGCCGGCAACCGGCAAACCGTCGCTGGCCGGGCTGTGCCCCTTGGCTGGTGCACCTGGCCGCAGGGAAGCTGCGCCGCCACTTACCCTCCGCCACCGGTGGCCACCTCGCCGGATTTCGGCCGTGCCGAGCTCGTCCTCTGCTCTGCGTGGAGATGAAGAAGACAAGGGTGAAAACAAATTAGAAACTCTTTCTTAGTTACAGATGTTTAATAGCCAGAGAGAAGGTTTTTCAGATCGAGGCTTGGTTGATTAGTTAAAAATACAGGGCCCCTGATGCAAATGTGTTTTTCCTTTTTTGATTTTAATCTTTTTCAAAAAATGCTATTATATGCTGATTCTTGTTTATTTCATAACTAATTCTAGGAGCATGATAAAATTATGAAACTTTTAGTGAAGCCTTGTTATGAGATGCTCTACCATGGAAAAATATGAATTGGTCATTTTGAGTAGTTTTGATATGCTTAAAAAATACCTCTTTTAATTATAAAATGGACCTTGCATAATTTTTGTAGACAAAAATATTAATCCTGTGATCATGTGTAAATGTCATGTGTTTATATCTACCTCCACAAAAAGTTTGGTACTGTTTTGATAATTCTAGATAGGTCCATTAATTTAAGTATATTTAAATGTGTTTTCCTTAATTAATAAATGCTAAAATAAATTAAGAAAATGTTTAAATGACTTTGTTGTGTTTTGAGCATTATGTGAAGACCTTGGAACATTCCAACCCCTGCTGTTCCTTGGCATCTTGATTATTTTCTTGATATGTTTATAATTAACTTGTTGGTTAATAATTAAAAGGACTTACTTAATTGTTTAGTTAGTAGATGCATGTAATTAGATCATGTTTTAATCCTTGCTTGCCCTCATGTTTAAACTTGGTATAATGTTAGTTAAATACCTTGTCTTGCTTGACTAGTATAACACAATAAGTGTTGCTTTCATGATAACAATTAATTAACCTGCTAGCTAAATAATGAAAGTGTCTTTTATGATAAAACCCTCCTTCTTTGGTGAAGGAAAGTTGTACTCAACTTTCTTAACTTTGTTAGTGTTCTGTTAATGCACTTGTATGCCTCTCATCATGCATCATGGCATGTAGTCCATCATGTTAAGCATACATCATTTATTACGTGTAGTGTACGAGAGTGAGAAGGCTTGTGTTGATCATGATCCAAAGAAGGTTCGTCCATCAATGGTGTTGGTGTCAAGTTTGACTTTCAGTGGTCCTTTTGGAAATCTAACCTTCTCTGCAACATAGGCAAGCCCCAGAGCACAAACCCTTCTCTAGCATTTATAAATCTTTATTACACTTTAAGTCTTGTGAGATATGCATTAAGTAATTAGGAGGTGGTCGAATACCGTTGTTGCATGAATACCTTGACATTCAGGTGTCCTTAGTTGTACCCACTGGTATGTGTAGGTTGAGGTCTCTTATGCTTAGTAATGCTTAAACTTCGATAGAAGTCGAATGATGGTTTCATCGTTCGTGGGAAATAGGTTTTACCTTGCTCTTCTCGGCTTAGCCTTTGGGTCATGAGAATACCATGATGATGTTAAAGTTTAAATTGAGACCAGGCGGGTCTTGACATTATGGTAAGTGTTCTTGGGCAGACAGGTTCGCCTGGTCGTGCTCGTCCCACTTGTGTCAATTGAGGACCGATCGTTGTAGGCTCGCTTGTGATCGTGACTTGTAGTACTAGCCACATACTCTGGTAAGCCTGATACCTTGGCTATTCTGTTATGTGAAAAGACAATCGCGTACTAGGAGTGGGAGATGGCGAGAGTAGCATGTACCCATCCTGTGAATCCATTCGGGACGACGTAGGGAGGTGGAGTATTGTATTCTCGGGTAGCGTGGACCGGTTCATGTTTTGCAGGATCCGAGTGAAGGTTGATATATGTAGGTCCGGGACCAGCATATGTCGTGTGGTAAGGAAACCCCAGCTGAGCCAAATCGATTCAAATCACCACTTCTCGGAGAAGAAGACTCGGTCAACTGACCTGCATCATAGTTAATCAATGGAACATGGTTACTTATGGATATGAGATAAGAAGAGATGAGATGATTAAAGAAGTGATTGATTTAGAACAGATGCAAATTGGATACTGATAAAGACTTAATACGAAGCTAAAATATTGAAAGTAAGGATCCACTTGTAGTTAGCTTTTCTGCAAAAGTTATTCTTGCTTCAGCCTTTCCTTTAAGCCAGCATACTCTTGGAGTCTTTTATTTAGTTGGGTAAGACTTGTTGAGTACCCTCATGTACTTAGGGTTTGTTAACCCCTGTTGTAGGTTCTGACCTGTGCTACTAATTGAGGTTATGTTGGTGGGCTCGACATGATCTGGCTATCTCTTCTACCTTAGGTGCTTCACCTAAGTCTCGTCTGTAGTACTACTCACCTTTTGAAACTTAAGCTAAGTTTTTACTTCAGCATGTTTTGTAACCTAATGTTAATAAGTCTTCCGCACTCTGATGTAAATTATTTGTACCAAGTGTTACGTTGACGTCCTCGGCCGGCGAAAGCGTTTTGGGGACGGATCCCTAGATCCCTGCCCTGACTCATCCGGACGGGACCGTTTCGTGCCTACCCCCTGCTCTGGGGTAGGGGGGATCATCTCATCGGGCGCGGCACCGATGCCGTCCCCCTCCATTGTCTCGCGGGGTGCAGCACCGGAGCTGCTCCCCTCCATCACCTCGCAGGGCGCGGCATCAGAGCCAGGCGCGGCTCCGGTGCTACCCTCTTCCACGATCGCCTCAGGGTCGGCGGCAGCAAGCCCAGCGTCCCCCATCCACCGATCCTCGGCCGGCACGCCGTGCGAAGCGGTGGACTCACCGGCCTCTACTGACCTCATTGATTCACTTCCCTCTGCGTGAAAAGCGAAGGGCCCCTGCACGGGTGGGTGGCCACTTGTCAGCGTTTCCTCATCCTCTAGGACGCCCCAATCCACGTCGACGGCTACCTCGTCGTCGTCGTCGTCATCATCATCATCGTCGTCATCCTCACTGCTCACGTCCTCTCCCCGATCCCGTGCCTCCTGCTTCAGTCGTTTCGCCTTCTTCATCTCCTCCTTTGCCTTCTTGTCCCGCTCGGCCACGAGTCGATTCACCGCCACCATAGCCCTATCCTTCGGCAGTGGAGCCGGACTATCCTTGAAGACTAGCCCCCTCGGCTAGCCCCAACATCACAAAAGCAAGTATTAAAGGGAGATTCAGGAGAAAGAAAAGAGTGCAGGGGAAGAGGGCTTACGAATTTGAAGAACCCAGGCTCCGGCCGCATTGGAGGATGCCCGGGCACCGGATACACGATGTCGAGGACCATGCCGGCAGAATCCTTCATTGGCTCCGTCGCCTCCTTGACACGCTGCGCCACTTCCGAATAAGGGAGCGCCTCGTCAACGAGCACCGTCCCCTCGAACGATATCCCTGGCATCATCCGATGCAGGGGAAGCACACGCGCCATCAGTGGTGCCACCCTCCTCGCGTGGTAGGCACCGATATTCCCCGACCCCTTTACACCCCGACCCTTCAGGGCATGGAGGGCGGAGAGAAGGTCGGAGATGTGCTTCTTGTCTTTAGTCTGGACGCCCCAGCCCCACGACGTCGGAGCATCCACAATAAGACGTCCGGTGTACTTCGGTAGGGTGGCACTCACATCATCCCTAACATAAAACCACTGCGAATGCCATCCCTTGTTGGATGTAGCCAGACGCATGTACGGGTAACCCTTCGACTGGGTATGGCGCAGGTGAATGCTGGCACACCCCATCGGCGCGTCTACTTCTTTCCCCCCAATCTTCCTCTTCGACAGACTAACGCTAAAGAAATACCGCCACAGATCAAAATGGGGATCGATCCCCAGGAAACCCTCGCATAGGGCAACAAACGCTGCCATATGCTGTATCCCATTGGGAGTTAGATGCTGCAGCTCTACCTCAGAGTAATCTAATAGCCCCTGAAGGAATCTATGCGCGGGTACCCCGAATCCCCGCTCATGGAAGAGGGCAAAAGAGATGACATACCCTTCAGGCGGCACCGGCTCACCCTCATCACCAGGAAGCAACCACTCCTGGACGGCGGATTGTGGGCGGAGAAGGCCACGGCGGACGAGGCCCTCCAGATGCCGGGAAGAGATGCTTGATCTGCCCCACAGCTCCATTGAAGCAGTAGGCGGGAAGGGCAGGCGCGAGCTTAACGGCGGCTGGAACACGAACACAGGCCGGTCGACGGTGGCGATGCGGGCGTGAGAGGCTGGGAAGATTGGTGGCGGATGTCTCAGAACGCAAAGGAAGGGGAGTGAAATACAGGACCCTAGGGGTGAACCCCGCGGTTTTATAGGGGGCGACGGACACGAGAAGGGCAACCGTCCGCCTCGATCTCCGGGCCTGCCACGCGTGCCACCGCGTCACATTGCAGGACACGCGCCCGCAGTCCCTATCCTCTCACCCCAAAAATCTCAGCGGACGGTTCGCCTTCCCCAAACAAATCCAGACTCTCTACCCACCGGGGAAGCGCAAGCCACAAAGGCCTGTTCTTTTCTCTTTGGCCCACCTAGGGCCTAGAAACTCGCCGGCCGGCCCAACTAAGAAGGAATCCGTGAACGATCCGCCATCAAGGGTAGAAGCACCAGTTAGGACAGCTCCGAATCAGTCCCCAGCGAACGGGACGCCACGACCCACTCGGAAAAACACCCAGTTGATGTAAAACTAAGTCCTTCAGCCTTACCCGTGAAGGGGCCGGTACAAACCCCCGGGCGACTCTACTCGAGTCACCCAGGGGCTCGGGGGCTACACCCATCGGGTGCGCTCACGCGCACCCTCCGGCAAATTAGCTTCAACGAAATCAAAAAACACCCTCCAGGCGGTTCTACCCAAATCACCTAGAGTCTCGGGGGCTACTGTCGGGGACCTAATACCAGGGTACCCCAGGAGGTAGAACCGATAACCACCAAATGTAAAAAACTTCTGGACGCATAAGGGCGCCATGTCATCCTTTGTTCGAGTGACAGGAGTTCGGTTCCGCCTCGCCCAACACCTTTGGGATGGGCTCGGTCTCGCCCGAGGGCCGAGGGATAAACTCCGTCTCGCCCGACGCCTTGAGGACGGGCTCGGTCTCGCCCGAGGGCTGAGGGATGAGTTCCGCCTCGCCCGATCCCGGAGGGGTGGGGTCAGCCTCACCCGACGCCTTTGTGGGATAACCCTGCCTCGCCCCAAAGGCTCAAGGCTAATCTCCGTCTCGCCCGACGCCTATAGGGCAGGCTCGGTCTCGCCCGAAGGCTAAGGAATAGATTCTGCCTCGCTCGATCCCGGAGGGATAGGGTTAGTCTCGCCCAAGAGATAGGGATTGGCCTCCGTCTCACCCGACGGCCCAGAACGAGCCTCGCCCTGATCGATATCTATCCCTCATAACGATGGGTACAGGACGAGACAAGATGTTCGGGTCAACCATGGCTCCAACGACCATACCCTGCGCCCTGATAGGAAAAGAACTGCTAGGGAACGACAGGACTGATGCTTTAGACCCTTCCAGGCGCCGCAGAGCCCAAAAGGTATTACAGGTGCGTGCACCTCACTCTGTAGAGTTGTAGGCGCCGCCTTCAGCTCTAGGACACGGAACCCAACGAAGATATACGACAACCGCTACGCTCCAAGAACGGATTTGCTATCTCCACGAACGACGGATACTCCATCACCGCGCTGTGGACCCGAGGGAGCGGGGGGCCCTCTTCCCGACCCCTCAGGTCCTCCCAGTCAGAGGGCCTTGGCCACGGCGCTACACCGGACCCCGACCCCGAATTCTCCCAACAAGAATCATGGGAACCAGAAGGCGTGTGGAGCAAGGCTGGGGGGAGGCTCCTAAGTCAAAACCACTGTACTACAACCCATACCCTGGGGGCAGCATGCTGTGACTAATCTGACATCCTACAGAGATATCGACAACATCGTAAGCACTTATCTTCCTTCGCACTCATCAGAATGGGGGACCTGACCAGGTAGACATGAGCCACAAGGCTAAGTAGAGTACGCATCCTGGAGCCCTCACCCTTGTAAAGCCAGCCCCTTCATCTATAAAAGGGGAGGCGCATCCTCCATCAAAGGGACGTAAAAAAATAGGACCAAACAATAGAACGCATTCACACACATTCAAGCAGCTACGAAGCTCTTGACCACCTTTCAATCCTTCGATTAGAGACTTGGGACCAGTCCCTCTCTCGGCAGTTTGTATCCCTTACTACAGATCATTTACGGTGCTAATAACACAAGAAGCAACAAACTGGATGTAGGGACGTTCCGCCCGAACCAGTATAAATCCTGTGTCCTTTAGCGCACCATCCGAGCCTAACGCGCATTACTATAAATTTACTTGTCGGTGCTTGTACGAAACACCGATAATATGCTATTCACCCCCTCTAGCCATTAGGACCTTTTAAGTAGTATCGGAGCCGTGGTCACCATGATTTGAGGCTTAACAACCTTTGGTGTCAAAATGGCTCAAATCGACAATACCAAGAAGCCACCCCAATTTGATGGCTCCAACTATCCTTATTGGAAGGCAAAGATGACCACCTACATCAAGTCAATAAATAGAAAAGTGTGGAAGGTAGTGAAGACCAAGATTGAGGTTGCCAATGCAGAAACTCCCACCATGGCTGAAGAAGTATTGCTCTAAAACAATGATGTTGCTCTTAGTGCCATTCATGATGCTTTGGATGAGGGAACATTTGAGAAAATCAAGAACATTGGGATGACTCATGAGGCATGGAAGAAGTTGGAGGAATCATTTGAGGGCACTCAAGCCATGAAGGGTGCCAAGGCTTATATTCTCAAGCAGAAGTATGCAAGCTTCAAGATGAAGGAAGATAAGAGTATGCCGGAGATGTTCCATAGACTTCAAGTGCTTGTCAATGATCTCAAAGCACTTGGAGAAGAAAAAAATGATAAGGACTTCTCCCAAAAGTTCTTAAGATGCTTGCCATCAAGATTCCAAGTGTTGGGAGATGTGATGATCGATGACACTTATAGGGATGATGATGAGAAGGAAGAAAAGAAGGAGAAGAAAGATGAGAAGAAGGATGAGAAGAAGAAGAGTGTGGCATTCAAAGCCACATCATCCAAGGGCAAGGCCAAGCAAGACACATCAAGTAAAGATGAAGACTCAAGCTTTGATGAGTTTGATGATGAGAAGATGGCTATCTTTGTGAAGCGATTTGGAAAATTCATGGTAAAGAAGGGCTATGGTGCAAGAAGGAAGAAGTCATCAAGGAATAAGGATGAGGCAAAGAGGTGCTTCAAGTGTGGTAGCAAGAATCATCTTGTTGCTCAATGCCCCTACAATAGGGAGAATGAAGATGATGACAAGAAGGGCAAGAAGAAGGACAAGAAGGAGAAGAAGGACAAGATGACCTTTAAGAAAAAGAAGAAGAAGGGTGGTTCATATGTGGTCACTTGAGATAGTGATGCTTCCTCAAGTGATGATGATAGTGATGATGACAAGACCACCAAGAAGAAGGCTCTTGCAAGCATTGCCATACATGAGAAGCCTTCTCTCTTTGACACTCTATCAACTTGCTACATGGCTAAGGCCACTAAGGTACAAACTTGTGATGATGGATGTGAGGAGGAACATGATAATCAAAGTGAAAGTGATGATGATAATGCACCAATTAAAAATAAACTAATTGACATGTTGGAAGATGCTAAAGAACATTTTGACACTAAGAGAATAGAATGCAAAGATTTGCGCAAGGAACTAAAAGCCCTTAAGCAAGCCTTTGATGAGCTCAATGCATCTCATGAGAGTCTAAAGGAAGACCATGAGGAGCTTGGCAAGGCTCACAAGAAGCTTGAAAAAGCTTATTCCTCTCTACTTAATGAGCAAAATGAGAAGGAGCATGTTGTAACATATGACAAAGGCTTAACATGTGATATAATTGATGAATCTTTCTATAAGCCTATCATTGTTGCTCCCACATACCCTTCATGTAGCTCATCATCCACTTTCACTTCACCTATGAGTGATGGTTTTACTTGTGATGCCTCACTTATGGTTGAGAATGAGACCTTGAAGGAGGTCACTGAGCTCATTCGCGCCTTAGGCAATGCCTATGGTGGTGAGGCCCACTTGCTAAAGTACTTGGGTAACCAAAGGTTTTCTCTCAACAAAGAGAGATTAGGCTATACCTCCAAGAAAGGCAAGGCGGCCTTTGCTCATCATAAGACTAGTTTTATGAAGAACAATGGTGAGTTTTCTAATAGATATAGACAAGTTGGGCATGTAGCGCAATATTGTAAGAACAAGAACAAGTAACCAAATGTATCCTCAATTAAGTTTGATTCTTGTTATTTGCTTACCAAGGGTGTTAATGGGGTGTGTGGGGGTATTAACCCCTATACCCTTACGGCTAGGCCTGGGCTGGCCCAGACCAGAGGGCCTGGCCCGTTAGAAGCTGACGCGCGGTCCAGCCAACCTGTTCAGAGTCCCGTGCAAGGAATCAAGGCAGATTTGGAGATCAAGCAAGATCTTGGTCGGTTAGAATAGGAATCCTTATCCGGCCACCTATGGCAATTGTAACTGGTTAGGATTAGTTTCCAGATCTGTAACCCTGCCCCCTAGATTATATAAGGCAGGCAGGGGACCCCTCTAAAAAACATCTCTCATTGACATACAACAATACAATCAGACGCAGGACGTAGGTATTACGCCTTTACGGCGGCCGAACCTGGATAAAATCTTGTGTCTGTCTTGTGTCACCATCTTGTTTGTGGCTTGCGCATCTGTTTACCGATAATCTACTACCTTGGGCATACCCCTAGGTAGACTGCCGACTATATTTTGTCGATAGTGGCACGCTAGGTAGGGGGTATGCGTACTGCTCTCTAGGCGAACAAGATGGTCATCATCCCTGGTTTTGTGGCTACACCGAGCGACCTCACATTCACCATTGGCCAAATCACCTGGACCACTGGCTCTGACGACTTCATCGCCACGACCCCGGAGGAGGCGCGGGTTCAACCTGCATCGACCACTGCTTCACCTACATCGGCTATGACTCCGACCATGGTGGATCTAGCTCCGACCACGCCAGCCTCATCTTCAGCCACGCCAACAACCCGTCATCCGCTTCCTCGCTACAAAGGGAGGCAGATCGACAACACCGACCTGCTTGACTCCATCGATCGGGTCGGTACCAAACTTGCTGAAACCCTATCTCTAGTAAGTTTGATTCAAAGTCAACCTAATGAGCAGGTAACTACTATCCACAACAGATCTACCCGACCAGCTCGGGCTAGTCGTCCTGCATGACTTGGTACGGATCTCGTGGTCACATCTACTCCTGAAGGGCGCTCTGTTCATCGCCGGCCAGCCCCTATGATGGGTCTTCGGCTCTCCGAGTACGAAGCCTCGATGGAGAACCACCAGGCCTAGCCCTACGGCCTGCGCAACTTCATCAACATGGTCCGGATTGAGGATTATCAAGAAGGATCGGTCCACATAGTTCAAGAGGGTGGTTCGAGCTCTTCGTCTGGCATCGCATCTAATGCCTCCGTTCACATCGAGCTCCAGCATCATGACGATGAAGGCATTGAATACGATCTGGATATCCCAGACCACACCTCGGGATACCCGTGATTCCCATCCTTCCCACCAAGGCGAGGAGACTTGATCAATGTTGTTAGTAACGACAAACCACCGGTAGTCGGTGAGATGGAACAAGAAAGGCTAGCACACGAAGCACACAATATTGACCGGTTTAATCACCGATAAATCGAAGCCGAGTTAGAAGAGGAGGCCCGACGCATAAGGGTCCAGCCACGTGATCTTAACAATGCCTTTGACAAGGTGGGGGACAAGCAGGTCTTCAGGACTCCAAGCACCAACGTAGCTGTTGCTATGGCGACAATGCAACGACTACCCAACACCCCAGAAACACAGACAGTTTGTGATAATATACAAGCTTACCTGACGGCTGCTATGGCCCAGACCGCAGAGATTGTAAATCAAGCTCGGGCTCCATCCGTCTTAGTCGAATCAAGCCATAGCTGCTAGTACTCAAGTCGCTCATAGCCACCCAACCAATGTGGCTCGCGCAACAATGACCCATCAGACAACCATCAAGGCGGAAACGGTGGCCATAATGGTGGTCGGGACAACAACCGCCATCGGGATGACAACCATCATGACTTCTGGGACGACAACCGCCGAGACAACCGCGATAATCGCTGTGATAACCATGGTCGCATGATTAATTAGGGTGGCAACCGAGATCGCCGTGATGGCAATAATGATCTCCACCATTACCTCGAAGAACGTGATCTGCGCGATCGCATCAACCAAAGAGCCAACGATCGTGCATCCCATGAAAGCTATCACCGTATGGAATATGATACTGCCCACGGCCCTCCGAGTTTGAAGCAGTTTACTCCGCACCTTCGCCAAGTCATATGGCCCAAGAACTTCAAGCTCAAAAAACTTCAGAAGTACGACGGCAAGGAGAACCCCAAATTGTGGGTCATGCTCTACGAAACCACATGTAGATCAGCCATGGCTGATGAGCACATCATGTCTAACTACTTCCTAGTCGCTGTCGGCCATGCAGGTCACCAATGGCTAGTCAGCTTGCTGGCAAACTACTTTGATTCTTGGCAAGAGCTCAAGCAAGCTTTCATCGACAACTTCATTGCCACTTGCGAGCAACCCGGCAACAAATATGATCTGCAGTGGATTTGAGACCAGAAAAATGAGCCACTACGTGAGTACGTCTGGTGTTTCTTGGAGATGTGCATCAAGGTCCCGTCAATCTCCGACAACAAGGCAATCGAGGCTTTCATCACTGGTCTTCGCTTCCACGATGCCCTACGGGACAAGCTCCTCCACAAGAGACCTAAATCAGTCACAACGCTCCTTGCCACTGCTAAGAAATATGCGGATGCCGATGATGCTAAAAAGATAATCATCGAAGAAGCAGCAAGGGTTCCATGCTCCGACCACCACCCACACCACGACGACTACCGCGGCAACCGTGGTCGAAACGACAATTTTGATCGCCACAACCAGTGCAACGACCCCCATGACCACTGCGACCAGCGTAATCAGCGGCGTAATCGCCGTGATGATTACAGGGGCAAGCGTGCTCGAGAAGACGATGGCGAGGTCAACACCGTTAAGAAAGGTGGCGGACGTCGCAACTACGAAGAAGACTACGCCAAAGCATTGAAAGGACCCTACCAGCTCCACCCCAGGTCAAACCATACCATGGAGAATTGCCGCGTTCTCAAGTCTATCTACACGCATCAACAGGCTCCGGATACGTCCGACAAGCCTAACGACATAGGGGAACAGCGCAACGAGGACAACGATGATGAAGACGCAGATCCCTGTCACAAGTACGTCAAGCCAACCGATCATGTCCACACCATCATTGGTGGCAAAGTGTCCATCGAGACCAAATGAGAACACAAGCTGCTCGCCCGCGCCTGCTTGAACATGGCCAACACCGACAACCTCATCATCGATCCATGGCTCCCTCCTTGGTCTCACCACGAGATCTCCTTCAGCAGAAAGGACCAATGGGCCGCAATACCTGAGCCAGGATGTTTTCCTCTAGTCCTTGATCCTTGTATCAATAGGGTCTAGTTCGATAGAGTGCTGATTGATGGCGACAACTCCATTGATATACTGTTCAAGAATAGTTTGCCAGCTCTAAAGATAACCCAGGCTGATCTCAAGCCATACGAGGCATAGTTCTGGGGTGTTCTCCCTAGACATAGCTCTACTCCTCTTGGGCAGATCATGCTACCTGTGCAATTTGGTACCCTAGACCACTTCCGCACCGACTACGTCAATTTCGTGGTCGCCGACTTCGAAGGCACCTACCATGCTATCCTTGGTCGACCAGCGCTCACCAAGTTCATGGCCATACCTCACTACAGGTATTTGGTGCTCAAGATGCCTAGTGAGAAGGGGGTTCTAACTCTCATGGGCAATGTGTATGTAGCTTACACATGCAAGGATGATAGCTTCAAAATAGCAGAGGCTCACGACCTCTCTATACGCATGGCCGAGACCACGCTCGACGCCAAGAAGACCCCAGCCAACCACCTGGAGATCCTAGAGCTCGAGGCCCCACGCAAGAACGTCAAGTACAAGGAGCACAAAGCGATCCAGCTGGTCGATGGTGATCCTAGCAAAATGGCCCTTATCAGGGCCAACCTGGATCCTAAATAGGAAGACGCGCTCATCAGGTTCTTGAGGAGCAATGTGAGCGTGTTCACATGGAAACCTGCTGACATGCCCGGTGTACCTCATAACTTGATCGAGCACTCCTTGAATGTCGACGGCAAGGCCAAACCTATCAAGCCAAAGCTACGACGGTTCGCTCACGACAAAAAGGAGGCGATTAGGGTAGAAGTTACATGGCTTTTGGTAGCCGGATTTATTAAAGAAGTGTATCATCCGGAGTGGTTAGCCAACCTGGTTCTTGTATGCAAAAAGAATAATGAATAGAGAATGTGTGTTGATTACACTGATCTCAACAAACACTGCCCTAAAGACCCCTTCGGCTTACCTCGCATAGACGAGGTCGTAGATTCAACGGCCGATTGCGAGCTGCTTGCCTTTCACGATTGCTACTCTGATTATCACCAGATCGCTCTCAAAAAGGACGACTAGATCAAGACATTGTTCATCATGCCTTTCGGCGCTTACTGCTACACAACCATGTCGTTCGGGCTCAAGAACATCGGGGCTACCTACCAACACGCCATACAGGCCTACCTCAAAGATGAGATAAAAGACAACCGTGTCGAGGCTTATGTTGATGACATAGTTGTCAAAACCAAGGAAGCATGTACCCTTGTTGACAACCTCAAACGCACCTTTGCAGCCCTTAATACATTCCAATGGAAATTAAACCCAAAGAAGTACATCTTTGGTGTTCCTTCTGGTATACTACTTGGCAACGTCGTCAGTCATGACAACATACACCCTAACCCAGAGAAAGTCAAAGCTATCTTGGACATGAAGCTGCCTAAAAAGGTGAAGGATGTTCAGAAGCTTACCGGATGCATGGTCGCTCTCAGTCGTTTCATATCAAGATTAGGCAAAAAAGGATTACCGTTTTTTAATTTGCTCAAAGCATCCAAGAAGTTTGAGTGGTCAGAGGAAGCAGACGCTGCCTTCACATAGCTGAAACAATACCTTACGTCACCTCCGGTCCTCACTACTCCCAGAGAAGACAAAACCCTCCTGCTTTACATTGCGGTAACTAATCGAGTGGTCTCCACTACCATGGTGGTCGAGTGCAACGAGCCCGGCCACATCGACAAGGTGTAGTGACCAATCTATTTCATCAGTGAGGTACTCAATGAATCCAAGACCAGGTACCCATAGATTTAGAAATTGATCTACGCCATACTGATAACATCCCGAAAGTTGAAACATTACTTCGACGGATATCGTGTGGTGGTCATGACTGAGTACCCTCTGGGAGACATCATTCGCAACAAGGATGCAAATGGGCACATCGTCAAATGGGCAATGGAGCTATGCCCTTTCTCCTTGGAATTTGCAAGCCGTACTACAATCAAGTCTCAGGCACTTGTCAATTTCATCGTCGAGTGGACAGACTTAAGCACACCTTCCTCTCAGGGGCCTGATGAATATTGGAAGATGTACTTCGACGGCTCTCTCAACATCAATGGCATAGGAGCTAGAGTCCTTTTTGTGTCACCAGCCAAGGAGCAGCTCCGATACGTCCTCAGGATTTATTTCCCGGCATCTAATAACGTCGCCGAGTATGAAGCATGCTTGCATGGTCTACGCATTGCGGTCGAGCTTGGTGTCAAACATCTCTATGTCTATGAGGACTTGGCTCTGGTCATCAATCAACTCAACAAGGACTAGGATACGACTAGCGAAAAGATGGATGCATACTGCAAATCGATCAGAAAGCTGGAAGGCAAGTTCTATGGCATCGAGTACACACATGTGGTCTGGGACAAAAATCAAGCAGCAGATGCACTGTCAAAGTTAGGATCATCCTGAGCTAAAGTCCCACATGGCATATTTGTTCAAGACCTGCTCACGCCTTCCATCGAAGAGGAAGATCCCACGGTCGACAAGCCTCTAGACCAGCTTTTGGTGGCTATGGTTCCGGCATCAAACACCATCGAACCACCTCCGACCAGTAAGAAGCCTGACTGGAGAGTACCTTTCATCAAGTACCTGATAGATGGTAGCGGTTACATCGATCGGACAGAAAACGAATGCCTGATGCGTCGTAGTAAGCAGTATCTGCTCGTCGATGGCAAATTGTGGTGCAAGAATGCAAATGAGGAAATCTTGATGAAGTGTATAACCCAGGAGGATGGCGAACATCTCCTAGGCCAAATCCACTCTGGCTCCTACGGCAACCATGCGGCCTCAAGAACGCTGGTTGGCAAGGCTTTCCGAACAGGGTTTTATTGGCCGTCAGCTGTAGCCGATGCAGAGAAGCTAGTCCGCCATTGTGAGGGTTGTCAGTTCTTTGCCAAGAGAATTCACGTACCAGCACACGAGACTTAGACAATACTAGCCTCTTGGCCCTTTGCATGCTGGGGACTGGATATGATCAGGCCCTTCAAGCCGGCTCCTAGGAAATTTACATGTATCTTTGTGTTGATCGACAAATTTTCTAAGTGGATAGAGTACATGCCTCTGGTACAGGCATCTTCAGAAAAAGCCATCACGTTCATCAACCAGGTCATCCACCGCTTTGGCATACCCAACAGCATCATCACTAACCTGGGTACTCAGTTCATTGGGAACGCTTTTTGGGACTTCTACGATGAAAGGAGCATAGTAGTAAAATACGTCTTGGTGGCGCACCCTAGAGCTAATGGACAGGTCGAGCGGGCAAATGGTATGATCTTGGACGCACTTAAGAAGAGGATGTACAGAGAAAATGTCAAAGCTCCTGGAAGATGGCTCAAAGAGTTACCAGCCGTGGTCTGGGGCCTCAGATCCCAGCCTAGTCGCAATACCGGCGTATCACCATACTTTATGGTTTACGATGCTGAGGCAGTGCTCCCAGTAGATATAGCCTTCAGATCAGCACAGGTAGAGAACTTCGACAAAGACAAGGCCAATGAAGTGCGGGAGCTAGAAGTGAATAGTGCAGAAGAGAAGCGGCTCGATTCTTGCGTACGTATAGCCAAATACCTTGCTGTTTTGCGTAGGTACTACAACAAGAACATTAAGGAGCGGTCCTTCATGGTCGGGGACCTGGTCCTGAAGTGGAAGACGAATCAGGCTGGTGTCCACAAACTCGCAACTCCATGGGAAGGGCCCTTCATGATCAAGGAGGTTACAACACCAACGTCTTACAGGTTAGCTCAGCTAGACGGTACAGACGTACCTAATTCATGGCACATCGACAAGCTTAGGTGTTTCTATGCTTAACTGCTAAGATATGTACTCCTCTTGTACTTTTGATTTAATTTAATAAAGCTATTATGATTTCTCTAACCACTCAAATGTGTCACTTTGAAGTCTATTGTTATTCTAACTCAACCAGTCAAAACTGACCACCATTCCTTCCCGGGTTTTTAGAGCAGGCCCTGTCTCCGGTTCCTCCCAACGCGTGCATGGGATCTGCTCTCTACGCTACGGGTGATCGGTAGGTCCCCTCTGGTTTGACTTGTGTGCGTCTACGTGTGCATAGGCTACGCACCTCACACTCCAAGCATAGGACAAACTAGGGCCATACAAACTTGTCAGGGTGACGTGTCGACTAAACTGGTACAACTAAACAGAATGCTAACATGTTCTCACTTAGTTACACCAACACGAGATCCAAGCTTAAATACGTTTTCTACAAAACAAACAAGCTTATGCTGATATACAATTACGTTTTTACAAGCTTGCCTGAAAAGGTCTAAGTTTATAATAACACAACTACATCTTCTTCTACAGCTATAGCCTATCCTATTGGCTGGTCAGGGCATGCGGCACCTACTGCTCGCTAGGCCTGACATCGTGCTCGAGTCTCGAGGACTCTTGTACTGGTCGAGCTGAAGAGGATGGCCCCGTCGATGCCTGGCTGGTCGAGACCGCAGGCTTCGCCGGTTGGCTTAAAAATGACAGCCCTTCCACCAGACTTGTTGATGGCGTACCCTGTACAGGTGCTGTCCTGCCTCCACACAGGTTAATGTCGCCAATTATTTTTGCCGACAAGTCCAGCTGGATCATCCGAAGCTCCTCAGCCTTGTCTGGATCTACCTCCTTCGGGTATCCAGCTTCCAGGCGCTTGAGGTCGATCAAAGGGTAGTGAGCACGTACCATCCTTAGCACATGTGCGCCTGTGTACTCACCCGCCTCCTTCATGAACTCCTGGAACCATCCCCATGCCTTTCGGCATCTATCGACTAGTCCGGGCTACGGCGTCCTTGGCACGTCCTCTGTAAGCTGGATCGACAAGGTTGAGCACCGGCAAAATGCCCGTTGCCACTTCCTGGCACCGGTTCTTCCATGTGTCCCGATCCTTGGTGATCTCTTGGCACTGTGCCTTCCAGCCGTCGTGATCTTTTATCACGGCCTCCAGATGCTTCTTGGCATTAACTTTCACAACTACAAACCGCACAAGCTATTACAATGTCATACCACGACAAGATAAGGCGGGAAACAAAATCGAGTGAAGGGGTTTGGAAAACTTACTTTTAAGATCCTCTTTCATCTTGGCCGTGTGGTCTCGAAGCTGCGACTGGTCGTGCGCCAGTTTTCTATTGTCCTCCTTTAGGCGATCACACTCTATGACCGCACGACTGGTCTCCTCTCGGAGACGGACCACTTCGGCTTCTAAGCCTGCACTATAGCTGTTACTACTAACAACGCAACAACACTTGTCATGCACTCATTGTGATAAAGTGACTACTTACTTGTTCTTTCCTGCTCTTTGTTACTGAGCTGGGTGACCAGGTTCTGCTTCTGGGACTCCTGCTCCGTCCTCTCACGGTTGGTGGCTTCAAGTAGGTGGCGCAAGCATTCCACTTCCGCCGTCAGCTCTTTATTGCTTGCTGTGATCCCCTCAATTTGGTCGAAGCACTTCTTACGGTACCTTGTGGTCTTCATTAAGTCCTGTGTGCAAAAAGCTAAGTAAGAAAGTTTGACTAGACAACAAGATCAAGTGGCAAAGCAAAGCATACCTAGACCTCCGTCACCAGTCATTTCGTCGCTCGTTCGACTTTTTTAGTCTCTTCGACCTCCGAGATTTCCTCGTGAATGACCCATTGGTCGTTCCGCCAACGTGACACATACACATGTTGTCGCTTGTCCTGTGGACGGCCCAGGACCTCCTCCACTTCGTCCTCTTCAGGCACATCTTCGGGTGTTGGTGCCGATCGGGCCTCAGCAGCTTCCACGATCACCAAAGCCTTCCCACGATCTTCAGCATCAGTGAATGTGGGCTATGCCCTCACCTCTGGTTGTCGCTCCTTGGTTTGCTCTGTCACCCTCGATGTTGAAGTATTGCCCTTAGTGGGTCGAGTGCTCAGAGCACTCATGCCCGATTCAATCGGTACCTCGACCACCTGCTTAGGGACTGTTGTATGACTGCTCCCCTGCTAAGGTAATGATGGATCCTCTAATATGGCTTCCTCGGTGATCGACTGCTGGGCAGTCTGTTCTAAATTTATTGGCGGAGCCACGAAACTTCCGGCCAGCTAGTCTGGATTTTCGGTGGATGCCGACCTAGTACATACGAGATAAGTTCAGAAGGTCACCACAATCAATACAAATTGCAAGCTTACATCAAATTTACAAATACTTACATGTTGGAAGCGCGGAATGATGTGGCAAAGGCACGTCTCTTCGGCTGTGCTTGCTCCATGTGTTGTGTGGGCGACACCTGGTCTCCCTCTACATCCAGCACCGATGTTGGGCCTTGGTGCTCGACCCCTCCACCGCTTGTCCTTCGCGCTGCAGTGGTCGGCGATGTGGGGCCCACCGACACAGAGGGGCCACCTTGCTCCATTGACTCCAGTTGCCTCCTCTTTCGAGGGACGAGTTGAAAGATGTCTGCATCCTCTCCCTCCTCTGCGTCATCGTCCGATAGAGTAAAAATCACCTGACGACGCTTGCTGGCCGCCGGCCGCTTACCAACAGCCTTGGCTGCTGCTTCCTCTCCAACTCCAAGCACGGCCCAGTCGATGTCTTCGACCCCTGCGCTGGTCTAGGCGGCTGGGTTGGCAACTTGCGGCCAATCTACGCCACGGGGTGGCGACACAAACACGGTTGCTCTATCCCGACCATTAACCTAGGAAACAAATAGGAGATAACACAGTAAGTTCCTATTACAATATAAGACTACGGGTACAAGGCAAGATGAGTTACCTTTGGGGGAGGTCGGGCGAGCTTGAAAGCGTGCTCAATGTCGAATCAATCTAACATAATTTGGATCAGCTAAGTTAAATAGCTCTCCAATTCTGGCCTTGACTTCGATCTTGTCAAGCGCCTCCTGCCTCGTCCTTGTTAGGTCTACGCTACCTTGGTACTCGTAGCCAGGATGTACCCTCCTCTGGTAGGGCTGGATCCATCGGCTAATGAAGCTCCCGACCACGCTCAGACCATCCAATTTCTTCCACAGGATCATCCCAAGTATTTCTGAAATCTGTTCTAGGTGCTCGGGCTTCTCTGACCAGCTTGTCCTCTTCTCTGGAATGAACCCCACGTCACACAGTGTGATCATGTTTGGCTCTTCGTGGATGTAGAACCACTTCTTGTACTAGTCGTCAAGCAACATGTTCCAAGGGCAGTGCAGGTACTAGGCCTTCATTCCGTCATGGAGGTTGAGGTACACACCTTCGGCTATCTTCGAGCCGCCACTTCCTTTCTTCCGTAGATAGAAAAGATGGTGAAAGAAGTCGAAATGGGGCTGGAAGCCGCCATACGCTTCGCAAAGATGAATAAAGGTGGAGATAAGGAGAATCAAGTTGGGATGTAGAATGCAAATCCCAATCTCATAGTACAGATAGAGACCCTGAAGGAAAGGATGTACTGGAACCCCAAAACCCCACTTAAAGAAGTCTTCGAACACCATGATCTCAGTTGGTTGTGGATCAGGGTACCCTTCGCCCTCCAGCGCATGCCATCCTGCGAGCTCCTTGTTGTGGAGTACTCCCATGGTGACGAGGTCTTCAATGGTCTGCTCGTTGCTTCTTGATTTCCACCATTCCTTCGCTATGACTCCTGCTTTCTTTTGTGCGTCACTTTTCGCCATGAATCTGGCCTTGCTGATGAAGGAGGAAACTATGGAGGATTGATTGGTGGTGATTTCGGGGGTATTAGGGTTGGTAAGAGGAAGAAGGCTGTGGCTACGAATGGTAATGAGGTTCAGTAAAAAGTAACTTCCAATTCTATACTATATTTAACCAAGAGATCTTGCTGTTTCGTCTGCCCGAGATTCTTGGGAGACGTGCACACACGCCGTAGATGGTTGTTTTCATAGCCTCGAGATCTACGCCAATATATGTGCCTCTTCATTATCAGTGTATGCGCCTCTTCGTTACCAGTGTGAGAGGGCCCACGCTGATGCACCTACTTACAGGCTCCACGCAACTGTTTGCTTGAAAAGACAAGAAGGCAGTATGACGTGCTATACCGGTCTACTTTTTTGACTAGACATGTCAGATTGGACTTGACAGGGCAAGTAATTACATAAATACAAAAGATAATAGCACAAGTGGCATATGGTTTTTCGCCGCACTTCTCGTGTTTGGGGACTGTCTAGACCACATCGTGCTCAGGGACTGCCCAGACCACCATCGTGCTTGGGGACTGCCCAGACCACATCATGCTCGGGCACTGCCTAGACCACCATCGTGCTCGGGGACTGCCCAGACCACATCGTGCTCGGGGACTGTCCAGACCACTATCATGCTTGGGGATTGTTCCGACTACTCTCATGCTCGGGGACTGCCTCGACCACTCTCTGAACATTGCTTGGAGACCGTTCTCCTCGGCTACATGTGATTTATACTCACATACAGTTGAGAGGCATTTATTTAGACCTTGCTACAAGGCTCATACCTCACCTTTCATCAAGCTTGGGGACTACATCGGTACGATGCACCTGCCGATGCATCTCGTATCGCATGTACGACGATTGGATTCTCAATTTAACTGGGAATTCTTTTTAGACCCTGGCACCACGTGCCTATATCACCTACTACCAGGCTCGGGGACTAAGTGGGCACACTTCACCTTGTGGTGAATGTGTTTATTTCATCGACCCCTATGCTCTGACTGTTGGCTAGAACTACTATTGTCCAAGGGTCACTTACATTTCTTTTCAGAAATACAAGTGGGCACACTTGATAAGGAAAGAAATCTTTTTATTTTTTCTTTAGAGCACCATGCATTCTTTGGACAACCAGAATCTTTGGCTACAATCGTTGTCTACTACTCTCTGTTCTAACCAGAGTACTGGCACATTCGATTGGTCAATGTTTCAACCAGTTGAAGATAACATGAAGACAGATTGCATTAGCCGAAGGAGATCGAACGGCGTGTCGCAGCATAATACATGGCGCTCGGGGACTAGCTGTGGGGGTATTAACCCCTATACCCTTATGGCTAGGCCTGGGCTGGCCCAGACCAGAGGGCCTAGCCCGTTAGAAGCCGACGCATGGTCTAGCCAACCTGTTTGGAGTCCCATGCAAGGAATCAAGGCAGATTTGGAGATCAAGCAAGATCATGGTCGGTTAGAATAGGAATCCTTATCCGGTCACCTATGGCAATTGTAATTGGTTAGGATTAGTTTCTAGATCTGTAACCCTGCCCCCCAGATTATATAAGGTGGGCAGGGGACCCCTCTAAAAAACATCTCTCATTGACATACAGCAATACAATCAGACATAGGACGTAGGTATTACGCCTTTATGGCGGCCGAACCTGGATAAAATCTTGTGTCTGTCTTGCGTCACCATCTTGTTTGTGGCTTGCGCATCTGTCTACCGATAATCTACTACCTTGGGCATACCCCTAAGTAGACTACCGACCATATTTCATCGATAGGGTGCATGCTAAGTTTGTTGGTACTCAAATTGTGGGCTCAAAGAAGTCATTTGGGTGCTAAAGAGCTTAGTCACTAACCTTCAAGGACCCAAGCAAGTTTAGGTACGTAAAAAGAATTGATCTTCTTTTGTAGGTCAATTACAAAGCCGGAGGAAGACATTGGGTTCTTAATAGTGGGTGCACTCAACACATGACTGGTGATGCAAGAATGTTGAACTCAGTCAACACCAATGATAGCAATGGTTATGATAGTATCACATTTGGTGACACTGTCAAAGGCAAGGTCAAAGGGCTTGGTAAGATTGCAATATCCAATGACTTGAGCATATCCAATGTGTTGCTAGTAGAGAGCATGAACTTCAATTTGCTATCCATGGCTCAATTGTGTGATCTTAGATTCAAATGCATATTTGGAGTAGATGATGTAGAGATCATAAGTGTAGATGGCTCTAATTTGATCTTCAAAGGCTTTAGATATGAGAATCTATACTACGTTGATTTCAATACTAGTGAAGCTCAATTGTCAACATGCTTGTTCACTAAATCTAGCATGGGATGGTTATGGCATAGAAGGCTTGGTCATGTTGGAATGAAACAATTGAATAGATTGATTAAGCATGATCTAGTTAGAGGTTTGAAAGATGTGGTTTTTGAGAAGGACAAACTTTGTAGCTCTTGTCAAGCCGACAAACAAGTTGGTAACACCCATCCTAAGAAGAGCATAATGAGCACTATCAAGGCATTTGAGTTATTGCACAAGGACTTGTTTGGGCCAACACAATACACTAGCATCAGTGGAAACAAATATGGCTTTATGATAGTGGATGACTACACTAGATACACTTGGGCATTCTTTCTAGTGGACAAGGGTGATGTGTTTGCAACTTTCAAATCATTTGTCAAGGGCATTCACAATGAGTTTGAAACAACCATCAAGAGAGTTAGAAGTGACAATGGTAGTGAGTTCAAGAACACAAGAATTGATGAGTTATGTGATGATTTTAGAATTAGACATCAATTCTCGGCCAAGTACACTCCACAATCAAATGGCCTTGTTGAGAGAACACTTATTTACATGGCAAGGTCTATGCTTAGTGACTACAATGTGAGTCAATCCTTTTGGACCAAAGCAATCAATACGGCTTGCTATTGTAGCAATCGCTTCTATTGTCACCCATTGAAAGAGAAGACACCTTATGAGCTCTTAAATGGTAGAAAGCCCAATATTGCATATTTTTGGGTCTTTGGTTACAAATGCTATATCTTGAAGAAAGGCACTAGATTGAGCAAGTTTGACAAGAAGTGTGATGAAGGATTCTTGCTTGGATACTCAACAACTAGCAAAGCATATAGAGTTTGGAATTTGGCTAATGGTACTCTTGAGGAGGTACATGATGTTGAATTTGATGAAACCAAAGGTTACCAAGATGAAGATGAGAATCTTGACGATGTTAGAGGCATTCAACTTTCAAATGCCATGAAGAACATGGATGTTGGTGATATTAGGCCAAGACAAGTGGAAGATGAAGACGATGACAATGGTCAAGTGCTCTCTAACTCAAATGTGGAAGTTGATGAAAATCAAGCTAGTACATCATCTCAAGTGCAAGATCAACAAGTGCCTAGTACATCATCTCAACCGAATGCAAACAATCAAGTACAAATTCTCCAACCAATCAATATTGTAAGAGATCATCCATTGGACACTATAATTGGAGCTATTTCTATAGGTGTACAAACAAGATCAAGATTAGCATCATTTTGTGAGCACTTCTCATTTGTGTCATCCATTGAACAAAAGAAGATAGAAGAAGCATTGAAGGATGTTGATTGGGTGAATGCTATGAATGAATAATTAAACAACTTCACAAGAAATCAAGTATGGGAGTTAATTAAGAGACCAAAGAACCATAATGTGATTGGAACCAAATGGGTCTTTAGAAACAAGCAAGATCAAGATGGAATAGTAGTAAGGAACAAAGCAAGATTGGTAGCACAAGGATACACTCAAGTTGAGGGTCTTGACTTTGAAGAAACATATGCCTCGGTTGCTAGATTGGAAGCAATTAGAATCTTGCTAGCCTATGCTTGTTCCAACAACATCAAACTCTATCAAATGGATGTCAAGAGTGCATTTCTCAATGGCTATATCAATGAAGAAGTATATGTTGAGCAACCGCCCGGTTTTGAAGATGACAAGAAGCCCAACCATGTGTACAAGTTGAAGAAAGCAATGTATGGCTTGAAGAAAACACCTAGAGCATTATATAAGAGGTTGAGGGACTTCCTACTCTCTAAAGGGTTCATTATGGGCAAGGTTGACACTACTCTTTTTATCAAGAAGATTGGTAAGGACTTGTTTGTGTTGCAAATCTATATTGATGACATCATATTTGGATCAACCAATCAAGACTTTTGTGAAGAGTTTGGAAAGATGGTGGCTAATGAGTTTGAGATATCCATGATTGGAGAGTTGAGTTAATTCCTTGGTCTTCAAATCAAGCAATTGAAAAGTGGTACATTTGTAAGTCAAGGTAAGTACATCAAAGACATGCTCAAGAAGTTTGGCATGAATGAAGCAAAAGCCATTAGCACACCAATGGGAACACATGACAATTTGGATAGCAATGCAAGTGGCAACATGGTGTATCAAAAGTTGTATCAGTCAATGATTAGAAGCCTACTCTATGTGACCACATCAAGACCAGATGTCATGTTTAGTGTATGCATGTGTGCTAGATTTCAAGCCTTTCCAAGAGAGTCATTTGAAGGCAACAAAGATAATTTTGAGGTACTTGAAGCATACACAAAATGTTGGTTTTTGGTATTGCAAAGGAGCAAAGTTTGAGCTAGTTGGTTATTCTGACTTGGATTATGTGGGATGGAAAGTGGAAAGAACACATGTCAACTATTAGGAAGGTCACTTGTTTCATGGTCATCAAAGAAGTAAAATAGTGCTGCATTATCAACCATCGAAACTGAATACATATCCGCCGGTAGTTGTTGTGCACAAATTCTTTGGATGAAGGCCACATTGAATGATTTTGGAATCAAGTTCAAGAAAGTGCCATTGCTATGTGACAATGAGAGTGCAATCAAGATAACCAACAATCTGGTTCACCATGTGTAAGGAAAATGGACCCTAGGCCCATTTACTTTGGATTTTTGGTGTTTGATGACCAATACAACCAAATTAGACAAATGAATTTGCAAGTGATTGTTTTGTAGTCCAATAGGGTGCAAGACGTGACTTGGACAAAGGCGATGTGATGATCCGATGATCAACACCATAAGCAAGACCCTCAAAGAACAAGAGAATACCCAAGATATCAAGCATAGTCCAAGCATGAAGATAGGAACCAAGCCGGACGTAAGATCACGAAGAAACAAGCTCACAGAGGTGACCAGACGTAGCACCAGACACAACCCTTATAGGGACCAGACGTGTCCGATTAGTTGCTCGGCAACAGCAGGCATCAGCAACAGCGACCAGATGCTAAGGAGTAAAAGTGAATGGATGCATCGATGGCACTGTTCATCATCCTGGCAACACACTTAGCACTGACCGGACGCTGGTGCTAATCGACCAAACACAGGAACTGTAGCGTCCGATCGAGTACAGAGAGGTTACAAACCGACGAAGTTGCGACCAGACGTGTTCGGTGGCATGTGACCGGACGCCATCAACGTCCGATTAGTTGATCGCACGCTCTAACGGTTAGGACGACCGGAGGCGTCCGGTTAAGACGACAACAGCGTCCGGTCAGTAGCAGAAAAGCGGGTTTCGTCCCTAACGGCTACTTTCTCAGTGGGGCTTATAAATAGACCCCCCAACTGACCATTTAAGTAGAGTGGAGCTGAGGAAACATACCAAGGGTGTTGATACACCATTTTAGTGATCTCCACTTGCATAGTGCTTAGTGATTCATTAGGTGATTAGTGTAGGTGCTTTGCGAAGTGCTTAGGTTGATTAGACCATCGCTTATACGCTTGCTCTAGGTTTAGGCCTAGTGTTTAGTGAGGTTTGCATACCTCTTACCACTTGGTGCTTGCGTGCACCATTGTTGTACATAGGAGGGGCTTGTAGTATTGCGAGATCACACCAACCACGTTTGTGGTGTGGCCGCCACCGTGTACCAAAGGGAACAAGGCCCTTGGTGGTTTGGCCGGAAGCTTGATAGTAAAGACGGCAGGGAGCGGTCCGAGAGAGGCTTGCCAGAAGGCACACCAGAGACCCACTTGCGCATGGGGAAGGCTCGGGGCTATCCATGGAGTTACCCGATTGGGAGTTTGGCCCTTGCGAGGAATTCCTTGCGAGGGGCTCCAACGAGGACTAAGGAGAAGCTTGCGCGCTTCTCGATACCTTAGTAAAAATATCGGAGTCATCAATGAGAGTTTGCATATCTCTATCTTACTCTTTAGCTTCTGCATTTACATTGTTTACATTACTCCTTTTGCGGTAGAGATAGCAACACACTAGCAAAACCGTAGTTGCACATTTAGATAGTTTATCTTTTGCATAGGTTTTGCTAAGGTTAGAAAAAGAGGCCATAGTTCAGAAGTAGAATTTTAAGTTTCCTAACTCACCCTTCTCTTTGGCATCATGGTCCCGTACAAGTGGTATCAGAGCCGGTTGGCTCAATTTGGACCTTTGGCTTAACCACCGTTGAATCGATGCTATTTAGAGTGGTTGGGATAGATACCTCTAGGCCTACACACTTTGATGGCACTAACTTCCCCTACTATAAAGCTAGAATGGCTTGTTACCTTGAGGTGGTTGATTTAGGTGTTTGGAGAGTCACTCATGACGGGATGAAACCCATTAAGAATCCCGATAAACCCACAAAGAGTGAAGAAAAAGAAATTCATTTCAATGCTAGAGCTAAAAATTGCTTGTTTGAATCTTTTAGCATGGATGTGTTTAACCAAGTGTTCACTTTAAATACAGCACATGAATTTGGTTAAAACTCCAAGAGCTCCATGATGGCACAGCTAATGTCTGTGAGCAAAAACATTGTCTAGCTAAAAAAAATTATGATTCCTTTGAAATGGATGATGATGAGCTTGTTTGTGATATGTATTCATGTTTGAATCTAATTATCAATGAGCTCTATTCAATAGGATTAACAAAGCTAGATGATGCAGACATTGTGAGGAAGATCATCTCTGTGCTACCACAAAAGAAATATGCAAGCATCATCACCATCCTTCACAACACGGAGGACTTGAGCACCATGACCCCGGCTATAGTCATTGGCAAGATAGTGGCATTTGAAATGTCACGCAAGATGGGTCAAGAAGAAGCCTCTTCATCAAACAAAGGTAAAGCTCTCACATGTAGTGAGAAAAATAAGATGAAGGGCAAGCAAGTTGTGACAAGCTCAAGCTCAAGCTCCTCAAGTGAAGATGAAGAAGAAGATGAGGATGATGATGACGAAGAATCAAGTGATGATGATCAATCTTCCTCCTCCACCTTCGACTTTGATAAAGAATCTATCAAGCTTATCAACAAGGTGGAGAAGATGATCCAAATACTCAATGTCAAGGGTGTGCCCATCCAAATTCAAGATTTCATCTTCACCAATCAAAGAAATGAGCAAAGAAAGAAAGGATGCTATGGATGCGGCAAGTTGGGGCACTTTGTGGAAGTTTGTCCAAACAAGCCCACACCCAAGACAAAGAAGAAGGCATGCAAGGACAAAGCCCTCACATCAATAAGGTCATGGGATGATTCTTCAAGTGAAGAAGACCACCACAAGAGGCGTTGGCACAACACTCATCATCAAGCACTTCATGGGTGTGCCTTATAGCACGAGGTAACAAAAAGTCTATCCCTAGTGATAGTGACAATGATAGTGGTAGTGATGATGAGCTACCTTCTTATGATGAAATTGTGCAAGAAAATCTTAACTTTACTAAAGTTTGCACTAGTCAACAAAAGATGCTTGAAAAATTAAAAGAAAAGCTAGATAGTTCACAAGAAGCATATAAAACCTTGCTTGAACAATATGAGACATTTGCTAATTTCAATATTGAACTATCTACTAAAATTGAGCAACTTGAGACTAGTGCAACAATAAATGCATGCACAATCAATGATGAGCAACTTGTAAAGAAAAATGAAAAATTAAGAGAAAAGTTAGCTAGCTCACAAAATGCTTATAAAAGTTTGCTTGCTAAAATGGAAACCATGTGCAAACATTGTGATGAGCTAACTAATAAAGTTGCTAATCTTAAAGCCGTCGGTACAACCCTCACCAAGGCATCTAAAAAGAAAAGTTCTATATTTAACATGCCTAAAAAGGATGCTTCTACTTCTGGCAATGATTTTATATTTAGACTCACCCTTGTGCAACCAAGTTTGTGTTGAGAAAGTTGTTGTAGATACATGCACACAAGAGGTTGCAATAGAGAATGAGCAACTCAAGCAAGAAGTGGCTCGCCTTACCAAGGACTTGACTCAAGTAAAAGGCAAAAAGGAGCAAACCCAACTTCATCAAGATAACACCATCAAGGGAGTGAAGAAGCTTTATGAAGGACAAACCATGGTTTGCTACATGTGACACAAGGAAGGCCACAAGTCCTATGAGTGCAAGGTGAAGAATGGGGGAGGAGCAAAGAAGAAAGAGAAAAAGCAAACAAGCCAGTTTTCTAACACCTACACCAACAAGGTGGACAAAAAGGCCTCCACACCTTATCTCTTGAAGAAGAAGAAAAATGACAAGGTGGTGGCCATCAAGGTGAACAAGCAAGCTGACAATGGGGCCAAACACATTTGGGTGCCAAAGGAGATCATTTCCAACATAAATAGCACCAAGAAGGTTTGGATCTCGAAAGGAAAGTGAGAATTCCGATGGACTTCGGGGAATTTGGAGACTTGGCAAAGTTTTGGGTGCATTTCATGGGGTGCATCACATTGGATCATGTTAATTGCCAAGTGGGTTAGTGAATACTATGGACCCAAATTCCCCTTCCCATGTTAGGTAACCAGATGTAATTCCGTTCAATCGGTATCTTGCAATCTCAATTAGCATCTAGTTCCTTTTTCATGCCTATGTTTGCATTTGCATGCTTATATCTTTTGTCATGCATACACTAGGTATATCTTATGGTAGGCTTGCTTGGTTTCACTTCTAACCCTTGGAGCAAACCTATATGGTTTAAATTGTTTAGGAGCATGACACATAGCTTGTTTTACAATTGTTCATCTAATACGTGTGTCGGTGCAGAAAATAACCAACACTTAAATACTTGTAGTTTTGCTGTACATTGTGATCGGATGTGGCCTAGCACTCAATGATATAGGGTTTATACTGGTTCAGGCAATGTGACCTACGTCTAGTTTGAGTCGGTCGGTGACTTTATTCCTGAGCCTAGGTGCTCGAAGTTTGCTGTGGGTTACAAACGGAAGGGAGAAATATGGGGGGTACAAGAGGTCCGGTCGGACTCTGGTCTAAAGGGCCGAGAGTGCCGGGAGCTCCACTATGTGCTAAGTGTTCGAATGTTTGTTATTCATTGGGATCCTTGGTCGTTTGGATCGTGTGTGTTGTTTGAGTTGTTGTGGACTGATTCTCCTTAGCGAGGCCTTTCGGTCAGAGATTGGATCGCCCTTCTGGCCTACCGTTTAGGTATTTGGGGGGCCTAGGTGTTGCACATCATTCGCAACATTGTTTGCTGGGCTAAGCCTTTGCTGGGAAGCCGGTCCATGAGGGACCCCAGGTTTATGAACCCGATAGGAGCCCCCGAGCTCCCAGGTGATTCAGGTAGAATCGTCTGGGGGATTTTTGTTTTGACGGCGGGTGCGCGCGAGTGCACACGTGGGTGTAGCCCCTGAGCCCTTGGGTGATTCGGGTAGAATTGTCGAGGGTTTTTTTGTGTTGCCAATGGGGGAAGTTTTGTTTTGTCAGCGGATGCACGCGAGCGTACTCGTAGGTGTAGCCCCTGAGCCCCTAGGTGATTCTAGCAGAATTGCCTAGGGGGTTTTGTCAGCGGGTGTGCGAGTTTTAGGGATCAGGCACAGATCCTAGCGTCGGGCATAGCCAAGGCATTTAGGGATCGGGTGAGACAGAGCTCGCGGATCCTAGCGTTGGGCGTAGCCGAGGCGGTTTAGGGATCGGGCGAGATGATGCTCATGGATCCTGGCATCAGGCGCAGTCGAGGCAGTTTAGGGATTGGGTGAGACAGAGCTCATGGTCCTAGCATCGGGCGCAGCTGAGGCAGTTTTAGGGATCGGGCAAGACAGAGCTCGTGGATCCTGGCGTCGGACGCAGCCGAGGCAGTTTTAGGGTTTGGGTGAGACGGAGCTCATGGATCCTAGCGTCGGACGTAGCCAAGGCAGTTTAGGGATCGAGCGAGATGGAGCTCGTGGATCCTGGCATCGGGCGCAACCGAGGCAGTTTTGGGGATCGGGCGAGATGGAGCTCGGTTTTAGGGATCGGGCGAGTCAGAGCTCGTGGATCTTGGCATCGGGCGTAGTCAAGGTAGTTTAGGGATCGGGTGAGATGAAGCTCGCAGATCCTGGCATCGGATGTAGCCAAGATAGTTTAGGGATCAGGCGAGGTAGAGCTCATGGATCCTAGCGTCGGGCGCAGCCGAGCCAGTTTAGGGATCGGGTGAGACAGAGCTTGCAGATCTTGGCTTCGGGCGCAGCCGCGACAGTTTAGGGATTGGGATCCTACTATCAGGCACAGCTGAGGTAGTTTAGGGACTGAGCGAGATGGAGCTTGTGGATCCTAGCGTCAAGCACAACCGAGGTAGTTTTGGGATCGAGCGAGACAGAGCTCGCGAATCCTGGTGTCGGGCGCAGCCGAGGCAGTTTAGGGATCAGGTGAGATGGAGTCATGGACCCTGGCATTAGTCATGCCAAGGTAGTTTATGGATCGGGCGAGATGGAGCTCGCGGATCCTATTGTTGGGCGCAGCCGAGGTAGTTTTAGGGATCGGGCGAGATGGAGCTTGATTTTAGGGATCGGGCGAGTCGGAGCTCGCGGATCCTAGCGTCGGGCGCAGCTGAGGCAGTTTAGGGATCGGGCAAGATGAAGCTCGCGGATCCTGGCATCAGACATAGCCAAGGTAGTTTAGGGATCGGGCGAGGCAGAGCTCGTAGATCCTGGTGTCAGGCGCAGCCAAGGTAGTTTAGGGATCAGACAAGATGGAGCTCGCGGATCCTGGTTTCGGGCATAGCCAAGGCAGTTTAGGGATCAGGATCCTAGTGTTGAGTGTGGTCGAGGCAGTTTAGGGATCGGGCAAGATGGAGCTCGCGGATCTTGGTGTCAGGTGCAGCTGAAGCAGTTTAGGGATCGGGTGAGATGGAGCTCGTGGATCCTGGCGTTGGGCGTAGCCGAGGTAGTTTAGGGATCGGGCAAGATAGAGCTCACGGATCGTAGCATTGGGTGCAGCTAAGGCAGTTTAGGGATCGGGTGAGATGGAGTCATGGATCCTGGAGTTGGTCATGCTGAGGTAGTTTTTGGATCGGGCAAGATGGAGGTCGTGGATCCTAGCATCAGGAGCAGCATAGGCAGTTTAGGGATCCAGAGAGACGGAGCTCATGGATCCTAGCGTCGGGCGCAGCCGAGGTAGTTTTAGGGATCAGGCAAGACGGAGCTCACGGATCATGGCATCGGGCACAACTGAGGTAGTTTTAGGGATCGGGCGAGATGGAGCTCGTGGATCCTGGCGTCGGGCGTAGCCAAGGGTGGCGTCAGGCGCAACTGAGGCAGTTTAAGGATTGAACGAGACATAACTTGTGGATCCGGGCGTCGGGTGTGCCGAGGGATCGGGCGACTTGGAGTCATGGACCGAGGTGCAGCCGAGGCATTGGGCATCTTGAGCCCCTGAGCCTCGTTGGGCTTTGGTAGGGGTCGGTTTAGTTTTGTGCGTTACCCCGTCTACGGTTTCTCGCAACTGGAGGGGCTAAGCTTACATCGCTTACCTCGATGGCTCGAGTGACACGCTAGGTGAGCTCGCTAACAGGCACGTTTGAGTGAAATCTGGGACCATCGTTTGTGATGGGGTTGGCATAGCCCTCATGTGGCATTCCACTGCTCCTTAACCTGCAACCCGGCAGATGCCTGGGTTGTTCCGGAGATTGGCCTAGGTGGCCCGCTGGCCTCCCCTCGATGGAGATTTTGTGGGTTTGGCTTGAGATTAGGATTGAACAAGAAGGTTGAGATGACCCTATCTGCTTTTGGGTAGACTGGGCGAGGGCCGCTCAGGGCTCATCTGTGTTTTCTCCCTAGGCTCTATTTGACGTGAGGCGGCCTTGAGCCCTTCGTGTGCTTGCCTTCGAACCCCAATCGGTCGTTGCTCATGTTGAATGAGGCAACTGCCGCTTTGTGATGCCTCGGATGTATGGAATGAATGAATGCATGTTTAGATGAATGAATGATTATATAAAGAAATAGTGGGGGTTGGTAATGTTACCTTGATGACTCGAGTGATGGGGTTTGAGGAGCTCTAATCCAAAATGTTCGACCGAGATCCACGCTTGTCGTTCATGACAGAGTCGACATGGCCCACATGGGGCGTCCCTCTGCTCCTTACATGTCTCTCGGCATTTTGCCTGAGTCGTCCGATCAACTTAGGAAGCCCAATGGTCTCTCCTAGGTGAAGATCCCATAGTTGGGCCTTTCCAAGTCTTGCCTGGGAAGGTAGAGGGGCCGCCTACACGTGGTGGCGCTTTGTTTCTCGTGCCCGGCATGCGGTAGTGGTGGGCCATGCCTAGGCCACGTCCTGTCTAACCAGGCACTATTCCGTCGGGCAGGGTGCGTCCCATCGGTCAGGGCATGTCCCATCGTTTCCCATCCGCATTGAATGGGGGAAGGGAGAGGGTTTTTTGCCCCAATCCTTTGCCCTTTTTCAGCTACTGCATCTCCTCCTTAAATAGGGGAAGGGAGAGGAAAAGGAGAACTCATAGACCCATTCATGATTTCAGAGTGCAATGTCGAGGTGGAGGTCATCTAGCGTAGATGAGGTGGTGCTGGCCTCCTTCGTCGAGAAGGGGCCGCTTTCGCTGAAGGAGGTGGCACACTGGAGGGTACTGCACATCACTAGCTTCATCACCGTCTGCGAGGCTTTTGTTGGGATGGAGCCGTACGTGGACTCCTTCTGGTGAATCTTCTCTAGGTGAGTCTTGTCGGAGGGGAAGATGCTCAGTACTACGCTGGTGGGGGGTTTCACCCTTGCAGCTGCTCAGGTTGGCCAGTTCATAAAGTTTGATGAGACACCCTCCAGCCACAACGGCCATACTTTGGCGGGTAGCATCCCTATCCAGGAGCTACCTCGATTGCATGAGAAGGTCCGGAGCTCCATGCTCTTCCACTAAGCATCTATGGATGCGACGCCCTTGAGGTACCCATTGCGCTCACCAAAGTCATGGGAGCAGAATTGGGCGGGGCCCTTGTGGTGGTGGTTATGTCTGGTGGTATGTGTCGTGGCCTCACCTTTGGCATCAACCGATGCCGCCGAGTGGCCACAGTAGCATTTGGAGTAGAAGTAGTCAGCAAATGTAACCATTAAGTTCATGGGGGAGCCCTGTGTGAATAGTTCTGTATCAATGAATACATCAGTTCTGCTTTGTGATAGAATCACTATCCGTTCCTTATTTCTTATCCTAGCATAGCTTTGTTTTTATCCTTTCTTTTTCACACCTGACCGTTTGTTCCATAGGCTGCAACTTTAAGAACCTAGGCATGGCCCACGAGGCTCGGCTGCTCATAACCGTACGTCGTGGCAGGGTGCGCTCGGTTGGGAGTAAAAAACAAAGTCACATAGGGTAATCAAAGGAATGGAATGCCCTTTCATTCGGACACAACATTTTTACCATGTGATAGTAAAAAAGAGAGGTAGTATTCATGTGATAGTAAAAAAGAGAGGTAGTATTGTACCCCCATGGAGCCCCCGAGCGACCCGGGCTGAAAGTGTTCAGGCTGGGGTGCTTTATAGGAGCAAGTGTTGAATAAAATGCGGTAAGACCGAATTTAGGGGAAAACAACATAGCTGTTCAATGTTCCAAGTGTTGGTGAGAACATTGCCGTTGTCGTCCTTCCATCGGTAGGTGCCCGGTCGGATCACCTCGGTCACCGTATACGGACCTTCCCATGGTGGAGAGAGTTTGTGCTTCTCCATCATTGATTGGGTCCTCTAGAGTATGAGATCACCGACTTTGAGGATCCTCCCCCTGATCTTCCTTTCATGGTACCTGCGGAGAGTTTGCTGGTAGTGAGCGGAGCAGATGACGGTCGTCTTGCGGGCCTCCTTGAGCAGGTCGATAGCGTCTTGCCGAGCCTCCGCGGCCTAGTCGCGGTCGAAAGCCTTCACTCTTAGGGCGCCGTGGTTGAGGTCAGAGGGTAGCACTACTTTAGCTTCGTAGGCTAGGAAGAAGGGTGTGAACCCTATGGATTGGTTTGGGGTCATTCTTAGGCTCTAGAGGATCGTTGGGACCTCTACAACCCATCGCCCGGCATACTTGTTGAGTCAGTCGAAGATGTGTGGCTTAATTCCTTGGAGGACCATGCCATTGGCACGTTTGACCTGACCGTTAGTACGTGGATGTCCGACTGAGGCCCAGTCGATCCTGATGCCGTATCCATCACTAAAGTCGAGGAACTTTTTCCTAGTGAAGTTAGTCCCGTGGTTAGTGATGATATAGTTAGGAACATCAAACCGGTAGATGATGTCGAGGAAGAATTTTTCTGCCTCTTTCGAGCGGATGTTGGTGATGGGCTTGGCCTCTATCCACTTGGTGAACTTGTCGACCGCTACGAGTAGGTGAGTGAAGCCGCCTGGGCCCTTTTTGACGGGTCCTACCATGTCGAGGCCCTAGACCGCGAACGACCAGGTGATGGGGATGGTTTGAAGCTCCTATGCTGGCAAATGAGTTTGCTGAACGTAGAATTGGCATCCCTCACACCTACGGACAACCTCCTTTGCATCTTGTAGTGTGGTGGGTCTGTAAAAACCTTGGCAAAAGGCTTTTCTGACCAGCGACCTTGGGGCCATGTGATGTCCGCAGATCCCGTTATGGACCTCGAGGAGGAGTTGCTTCCCCTAGTTGGTAGGGATGCACTTCATGAGCACCCCCGATGGACTCCATTTGTAGAGCTCGTTACCTAGCGTGATGAAGGTCTTGGTGCATCGAGCGATCCATCGGGCTTCAGTCCTTTTGGGTGGGAGAACCTCCTAGAGGAGGTAGCCCAGTAGCAGCGCTCGCCAATCGGTTTGATCGAGTGCCAACACGGCGACATCAGCGGGCAACATCATCATGGAGGCACTAGAGTCGGAGCCCCCGAGCAGAGCCCCTAGGCGCTAGCTTGGCATCAGGGTGTGTCTGGATCAGACTTTCTAGGATGTGGGTAGACGGCTTGTGGAGATAGTTGATGAAGATCCTGCTCGGAGACGGATCCTGCCTGGCGGCCAATTTATGCTAGGAAATCGGTGGCATTGTTGTCCTTTCGGGGGACGTGATGCAACTCGATCCCCTAGAATTTGTCCTCAAGCTTGCGCACCTACTGGTAGTATGCTGCCATGAGGGAGTTTTTGCAGGAGGACTCCTTCATGACTTAGTCAACGACTAACTTTGAGTCACCGCGGACGCAGAGTCACGTAGCGCCGAGCTTGATGGTGATACATAGCCTGTTGATGAGTGCCTCATATTCCATGACATTGTTTGAGGCCGAGAAATGGAGGTGAATGGTGTAGTGGAGCCTACTCCCTTCCGAGGAGACGAGAACCACTCCAGCCCTCGAGTCGGGCGCCATTACGGACCCATCGAAGTACATTGTCTAGTACTCGTGGGTGACATCCGGGGTCGGTAGCTGGACCTTCGTCCATTCGGCGACAAAGTCCACGAGAGTCTAAGACTCAATAGTAGTATGGGGGATATACCTGATGTCATGGCCCATGAGTTCGAGTGCCCACTTGGAGATCCATCCCATGGTGTCACAGTTGCGGACAATGTCCCCGAGCAGGTATGGAGTGACGACCGTGACTTTGTGGTCGGTGAAGTAGTGCAGGAGCTTCTAGGTCACCATCAGCATGGCATAGATGAGTTTCTACACCTAGGGGTACCAGACCTTGGGGTTGATGAGTACCTCCCTGATGAAGTATAAGGGTCACTGGACCTTAAGGTGGTGTCTTGGCTCCTCCCTTTTGATGACTAGGGCGGCGCTCACCACATGGTTGCTCGCTGCGATATAGAGGAGGAGGGGTTCTCCCTGTTCAGGAGCGACAAGGATTGGGGCCGACATTAGTGATTCTTTGAGGCTCTCTAGAGCCTGCTGAGCTTCCTCAGTCCAGATGAAGACATCCATCTTTTTGAGGAGCTTGTAGAGGGGCATCCCCCGTTCGTTGAGCCGGGAGATGAATCAGCTCAGGCTGGCCAGACAGCCGGTGAGCCTTTGTACGCCCTTGACATTGTGAATAGGGCCCATGTTGGAGATGGCCATGATCTTTTTAGGGTTGGCCTCGATGCCACGCTCGGACACAATGTATCCAAGCAGCTTCCCTTTTGAAACCCCGAAAACACATTTTTCGAGATTCAATTTGACGTTGAACCTTCGGAGGTTCACAAACATTTTGACCACAAGCTTGAGCCATTTTGACCACTATGTCATCAACATAGACGACAATTGTTGGTTTTGGCCGCTCGACTTGATCAGGCTGATCGAGTGGGTCGATTTGGCCGGTGAAGCATTGCTACATGCACCTTTGGTATTTGGCGCCAGTGTTCTTCAGATCGAAAGGCATGGTTATGTAACAGTATGAACCATACGGGGTGATGAATGAGGTTACGAGTTGATCAGACTCTTTCATCACAATCTGGTGATAGCCTGAGTAGGCATCCAAAAAGCAGAGGATCTCGCATCCCGAGGTAGAGTCGACTATCTGGTCTTTGCATGGCAAAGGAAAGTGATCCTTTGGACACGCTTTGTTGAGGCCAGTATAATCAACACACATTCTCCATTTCTCAGTCTTCTTTTTAACAAGAACAGTATTGGCAAGCCAGTCGGAGTGGAATACCTCTCTGATGAATCTGGCTGCTAGGAGTTTGGTGATCTCAACGCCTATGGCCCTGTGCCTCTCGTCGTCGAAGCGATGCAGGCGCTGCTTGCTGGGCTTTGAGCCCAGGATGAGGCATAGTGTGTGTTGGGCGACCTCCCATGGTATGCCTGGCATGTCAAAAGGCTTCCATGCGAAGACATCGCGATTGGCGCGCAGGAAGTCGACGAGCTCGCATTCCTATTTGGCCGGGAGCTAGGTCCCGATCTGCACCATCTTGATAGGGTCAGTGGGGTCGATTCCCACCACCTTGGTTTCCTCGAGTGGGTAGAAGGCCATCGAGGAGGTTGGTTTGTTGCAGTCTAGGACTGCTGGGGTCGATGACTCCCTGAGCCGAGGGAGCTCGGACAAGTTGATGACCGTGGTGGCGAGCTCGAAATGCTCGTGGTCGCACGTGAAGGCATGCGAGAAGGCGCTGCCCACGGTGATGATGCCATTCAGTCTTGACATCTTCAGCTTGAGGTAGGTGTAGTTGGGGATTGCCATGAATTTGGCTTAGCATGGCTGCCCCAAGATGGCATGGTAGGACCCTAGGAAGTCCACCACTTCGAAGGTGAGGACCTCAGAGTAGAAGTTGGCTCAGTTGCCAAACATGACTGGCAGGTCGATTTGCCCAAGCGGGTACGCCTACACTCCTGGGATCATGCCGCTGAAGGGAGAACCCGCTGGCTAGAGTTCTAACTAGGGGATGCGCATGGCGTCGAGGGTGTCGATGTAGTGGATGTTGAGGCCGCTGCTTCCATCCATCAGCACCTTGGTGAGGCACTTCTTGTGGACAATGGGGTCAATGATGAGCATGTAGCATCCTGGTCTAGCAACATGGGAGGGATGGTCCCTCTGATCGAAGGTGATCGGAGATTCCGACCAGCTAAGGAAGGAGGGGATGACCGTCTCGGCGGCACATGCCTCTCTATAGCGTACCTTGTGCTGGCACTTGGAGCAGATGGTGTTGGATCCCCAAAGATCATGATGCATTCCTCGGGGTCAAGGAAGCTGTCTCCATCCTTGCCCACTGCGCCTCCTTTCTTGGCTGCCACCTCTATGCCATCTCCTTCTTTCGGCCTATCGGCCTATCGCAGGAAACGTTTGAGGAGCTCATAGTCCTTGTAGAGGTGTTTGATGGGGTAGGCGTGGTTGGTACATGGGCTATCCATGAGCTTGTTGAACCGGTCAGGGAGGCCCTACTGGGGCTGCTTGCCCGTGTGATCAGCTGTGGCGACCAACGCAGTGTTGGCCAGTCGACACCGATCCTTTTTGTTCTTCTTGCCTCTCTATGTGGAGGGGCCCTCGTCTTGGTCCTCTCACTTGGCCTTGCCTTTGTCCTGGCCTCCATTGAAGACCGCCCCGACTGCCTCCTCACCGAAGGCATGGTTTGTGGCGACATCGAGCAGGTCGCGGGTGGTACGGGGCTTTAGGCAGCCAAGCTTGTGGATCAAGGACTCGTAGGTTGTCCTAGAAAGGAATGCGCTGATGACATCCGCATAGATGACATTAGGGAGGGAGTTGCATCATTGGGAGAACCTACAGATGTAATCCCATAGGGACTTGCTAGGCTCCTGCTGGCAGCTCTTGAGGTCCTAGGAGTTACCAGGGTGGACATATGTCCCCTAGAAATTTCTAACAAAGAACCTCTTGAGGTCTGCCCAGTCGTAGATGCTGTCGTGCGAGAGGAATTCGAGCCATGCCCAAACATGTTCCCCCACGTAGATGGGGAGATATTGAATGATGAAATGGTCATCATCCACCCCTCCGGCTTGGCAGGCGAGCCAAAAATCTTTGAGCCATATATTGGGGTTTGTCTCCCTAGTGTACTTGGCGATGTTGGTGGGCGGTTGGAAGCACTATGGGAATGGCGCTCTCTAGATGCGTCAGCCAAGGGCCCATGGTCCTAGGCCATTCGGGCTGGGACTCTGGTTGTCTGGTCAGCGACCATGCCTGGGGTGCATTTCACCGCTCCCCTCGATGGTTTGGCCAGGGCCCATGTCGCCTGCCCTCACCACCACCTGATGGACATTATCATCATGCCAGGGCTGATGCCGGTTGCTGATGACGCTGTGAGCATCTTAGTTCGGACCGAGCCATTCATGTACTGGCAGTTGGTGTGGAGTAGGCACTAGGTTAGACCACAGCATAGCTACGACCTCCTATGCCATGCTTGGTGGCTATAGCGGTGAGCGGATGGAGCGGTCCATCTGGTGCGTCCCCACTCCCCTGGTGGGGAGAGAGGCCACGAGTCGAAGTCATGATGTGGAGCTTTCCGCCTACTGAATGGTGATAGCTTCCACCAGCACCCGGAGGTTTCGGTGGACTGCCCGCTCCTGGGGTTCGATGGGCTCGAGAACGCCATGCAGAAGCATTGCCGCAGCAGCGATGTTCTGGTTAGCCTAAGCAAACTGTGGGGGGTCATTCCCCTCGTCCATGATGTCACACTGGACCTAGCAGGCATGACCCTAGGCACCACTCGCTAGGTTACACGCATGGGGTGCAACATGCTACACCGAGCACAACGGCGTAGGTGGCGGCTAGTTCTGTCGCCATTGTTGTAGCTCTTTGGCATGCTCTTGTGTGAGCGCGAGGGCCCCCGCATGAGGGTCAAGGGGGGTATGAGTCTGCAAGGAATCTGCTACCACCGATGGCTGTCCCGAAGCATCCACCATAGCACACTCCTAGGACAGATGGTGGCTCGGTGCCACATCGTCGATGCTGGAGCCATCACTCTCAACCTCGTCATCTATGAGTTTGTAGAAATAGGTGGAAGCATAGCTTGCCATCCCCATGAATTTGGATGTGAGAGGAGGCAACACCAGCGTCCTTTGGAGCCCCCAAGCGTATGCGTCCATGAGGGATGTGAGGCCATAGTGGAACCAGTCGTATGGTGGTTGCGGTGCGGACAATGTGGTCCCTCCAAATAATCAGCGGAAGATAGTAAATAGCGAGTAAATAACAGCATGTACATTACCCACAGTGGGGTTTGAGCAGAGCGTTTACTTGGAATGAAGCACAAGCACCTCATCATTGAAGTCATCGGGTGTCCTAGAGCCGATGGAGGGCGCCCCTCTGACAGGCACCAGAACAAGCGCCTCCTCGCGGAGTTGTACGCCGAGTCGGTCGGCGATGAAGTCTAGGCTTCCATAGAGGAAGGCCCAGGATGGCTTGAAGGCGGGAGGTCCCCGCATCCCAATAGGTGGGAGTGCGGGGAACTCTAGTGAGCCAAAGCGAGTCATATCGCTTGAGCCCGCCATGGTGAAGGTGGCAGAAAAGTGGGCCATCCGATGAGCAAAAGTGTGAGCATACAGCGTCTTCCCCACAGACGGCGCCAACTGTCGGTGCAGAAAATGACGAACTCGTAAATACTTGTAGTTTTGCCATACGTTTTGATCGGATGTGGCCTAGCACTCAATGACATAGGGTTTATACTAGTTCAGGCAATGTGCCCTACGTCTAGTTTGAGTCGGTCGGTGACTTTATTCCTGAGCCTAGGTGCTCAAAGTTTGTTGTGGGGTTACAAACGGAATGGAGAAAGATGGGGGGTACAAGAGGTCCGGTCAGACTCTGGTCTAGAGGGCCAAGAGTGATGGGAGCTCCGCTATGTACTAAGTGTTCGAACATTTGTTGTTTGTTGGGATCCTTGGTCGTTCTGATCGTGTGTGTTGTTCGAGTTGTTGTGGACTGATTCTCCTTGGCGAGGCCTTCTGGTCGGAGATTGGATTGCCCGTCTAGCCTACCGTTTAGGTATTTGGGTGGGCCTAGGAGTTGCGTATCATTTGCAACGTCGTCTGCTAGGCTGAGCCTTTGCTAGGAAGCCGGTCCATGAGGGACCCTGGGTTTATGAACCCGATAATGTACCAAAGTCCAAATCTTGATACATTTTGCTACTACCTGGATGGATAGACAACTTGGATGAATGAGCTTCATCTAAAATTTGATTCCTAAGTTCTTAGTCTTTTGGTACCACAAGTCGGTCCTCAAACCATAGCACACCTCTTTCATCCCTAAAATGCTTGGTTTCCTGTTCTTTCATCTTTCGCTTGATGTGGAACACACCCACATCTATCTTCTGTAGGTCTATGATTTTGCTCTCAAGTGAGCAACTGACAGTGATACTGTGCAGCACAACAGGATGTAACAAATTAAATCCATCTTCCAACAAGGCTTCTAAGGTGTTACAATGAGATTTCCGACTAAGTGCATCTGCTATCACCTATGCATGCTAGTTTTTCATTTCATCATTCTAACCTACAACTAGCATACACCACACAAGCATGGAATTTTAATTTAAAAGTTGTGCCATGCAAGCAAACATATGAAATGCACATACAAATACATCAATCAAGTTTATGAGCTTGCTTCCCCAACTTGTGTGCTCAAATTTCAATTGATCCCCTTACTTTCATATTTCTCCCCCTTTGTCATCTTTTCACTATCTTTGTGCATTGCTTCTCCCCCTTTGTCATCAATGACCATAAAGGTTCAATTTTGGATAGGTTAAGATTATCAATGTCAATCAATGGGGTGAGGATCATTTTCCCAAATTTGGTCTAATCTAGAACACTTGCCAAACATATTTAACTCGGTTTGATCCAAGGACAAGCTTCTTCACACCTTATTTCAAGGGTAATCTTGTACCATGTTGAGTTAAACACTTGTAGCTCATTTTCTAGATAAAACACTTGGTTCACAAGCCCACAAACATGTTATATGCTACCACTAGATCAAGTTAAACAGAGAAGTAATAGTGGTACCATACAATCATCAAATTCATTTGATTTTCATGAATGTGCCTATAAAATATGAGGAATGACTAGATGCACTAGACATGTCCTTAGCAATGGATGTATGCATGTCAATCAACTTTTACCTTGGTTTGCTCGAAGGAGAGACATGTCATATAAGTGGGGGGTGCATCAACACATATTTGAGAAATCCAATATGTTCAACTCATTCCTTAGCTTGCAAAACCTCTTCTCATCTAATGGCTTGGTGAATATGTTGGCAAGTTAATCTTCGGTGCCTACACTCTCAATTGAAATGTCCCCTTTTTGTTGATGATCTCTTATGAAATGGTGGCGGACATCAATGTGCTTTGTTCTTGTATGTTGAACCGGATTGTTGGTTAGCTTGATAGCACTCTCATTATCACATAGCAATGGCACTTTCTTGAACTTGATTCCAAAGTCATTCAAGGTGGTCTTCATCCAAAGAATTTGTGCACAACAACTACCAACGGATATGTATTCGGCTTCGGCGGTTGATAATGCAACACTATTTTGCTTCTTTGATGACCATGAAACAAGTGATTTTCCCAACAATTGGCATATATTCGAAGTGCTTTTCCTTTCAACCATGCATCCCGCATAATCAGAGTCTGAATATCCAACTAGCTCAAACTTTGCTCCTTTGGGATACCACAAACCAATATTTTGTATATACTTCAAGTATCTCAATATTCTCTTTGTAGCCTTCAAATGACATTCTCTTGGTGAGGCTTGAAATCTTGCACACATGCACACACTAAACATGACATCCGGCCTTGATGCGGTCACATAGAGTAGGGTTCCAATCATAGAGCGATACAACTTTTGATCCACCATGTCACCACTTGCATCACTATCCAAATTGCCATTTGTTCCCATTGGTGTACTTATGGCCTTTGCTTCATTCATGCCAAACTTCTTGAGCATGTCTTCGATGTACTTGCCTTGACTCGCAAATGTACTATTCTTCAATTTCTTGATTTGAAATCCAAGGAAATAACTTAACTCTCCAATCATGGACATCTCAAACTCATTAGCCATCATCTTCCTAAACTCTCCACAAAAATCTTGATTGAACATAGATTTGCAACACAAACAAGTCCTTGCCAATCTTCTTAGTGAAAAGAGTGATGTCAACCTTGCCCATAATGAACCCTTTTGAGAGTAGGAAGTCCCTTAACCTCTCATACCATGCTCTAGGTGCTTGCTTTGAGCCATACAATGCCTTCTTCAACTTGTACACATAGTTGGGCTTCTTGTCATCTTCAAAACTGGGAGGTTGCTCAACATATACTTTTTCACTGATGTAGCCTTTGAGAAATGCACTCTTGATATCCATTTGATAGAGCTTGATGTTGTGGGCACAAGCATAGGCTAACAAGATTCTAATTACTTCCAATCTAGCAACCGGGGTATATGTTTCTCCAAAGTCAAGACCTTCAACTTATGTATAACCTTGTGCTACCAATCTTACTTTGTTCCTTACTACTATCCCATCTTGATCTTGCTTATTTCTATAGACCCATTTGGTTCCAATCATATTGTGTCCCTTAGGCCTCTCAACTAGTTCCCACACTTGATTTCTAGTGAAGTTGTTCAATTCTTCCTACATAGCATTCACCCAATCAACATCCATCAATGTTTCTTCTATCTTCTTTGGTTCTATGGATGACACAAATGAGAAGTGCTCACAAAATGATGCTAATCTTGATCTTGTTTGTACACCTCTTGAGATATCACCAATTATGGTGTCCAATGGATTATCTCTTGCAATATGAGTTGGTTGGAGTATTAGAACATTGTTGCTTGCACTTGCTTGCTCATTTGGTTGAGATGATGTACTAGCCACTTGATCTCCTTCATTGTCATGAGAGCCACTTGAACTTGCTTGATTAGTGTTAACTTGCACATTTGAGTTAGAGAGCACTTGCACTTGATCATCTTCTTCATCAATCACTTGCCTAGGCCTTAATTCACCAACATCCATATTCTTCATGGCATTTGAAAGTATGCTTTGCTAGTGGTTGAGTATCCAAGCAAGAATCCTTCATCACATTTCTTGTCAAACTTACTCAATCTAGTGCCTTTCTTCAACATATAGCATTTGCAACCAAAAACCCAAAAATATGTAATGTTGGGCTTTCTACCATTCAAGAGCTCATATGGTGTCTTCTCTTTTTCAATGGGTGACAATACAATCGGTTGCTACAATAGCAAGCCTTGTTGATAGCTTTGGCCCAAAAGGATTGACTCACATTTTACTCACTAAGCATAGACCTTGTCATGTCAATAAGTGTTCTATTCTTCCTCTCAACAAGGCCATTTGATTATGGAGTGTACTTAGCCAAGAATTGATGTCTAATTCCAAAATCATCACATAACTCATCAATTCTAGTGTTCTTGAACTCACTACCGTTGTCACTTCAAACCCTCTTGATGATTGTTTCAAATTCATTGTGTATGCCCTTGACAAAAGATTTGAATGTTACAAACACATCACTCTTTTCCACTAGAAAGAATGCCCAAGTGTATCTAGTATAGTCATCCACTATCACAAAACCATATTTGTTTCCACTGATGTTAGTGTATTGTGTTGGTCCAAAGAAATCCAAGTGCAATAAATCAAATGCCTTGCTAGTGCTCATTATGCTTTTCTTAGGATGGGTGTTTCCAACTTGTTTGCTAGCTTGACAAGAGCTATAAAGCTTATCCTTCTCAAACATAACATCTTTCAAGCCTCTAACCAAGTCATGCTTAACCAATCTATTCAATTGTTTCATTCCAACATGACCAAGCCTTCTATGCCATAACCAGCCCATATTAGACTTAGTGAACAAGCATGTTGACAATTGAGCTTCACTAGCATTGAAATCAACTAAGTATAGATTCTCATATCTAAATCCTATGAAGATCAAATTAGAGCCATCTACACTTATGATCTCTACATCATCTACTCCAAATATGCATTTGAATCCAAGATCACACAATTGAGTCACGGATAGCAAATTGAAGTTCAAGCTCTCAACTAGCAACACATTGGATATGCTCAAGTCATTGGATATTGCAATCTTATCAAGCCCTTTGACCTTGCCTTTGCCATTGTCACTAAATGTGATACTATCATAACCATTGCTATCATTGGTATTGACTGAGTTGAACATTCTTGCATCGCGGGTCATGTGTTGAGTGCACCCACTACCAAGAACCTAATGCCTTCCTCCGGCTTTGTAATTGACCTACAAAAGAACATCAATTCTTTTTAGGTACCCAAACTTGCTTGGGTCCTTGAAGGTTAGTTACTAAGCTCTTTGGCACACAAATGGTTTCTTCTTTGAGCCCACAATTGGTGTACCAACAAACTTAGCCTTCACTCCATTCATACCCTTGGTAAGCAATTAACAAGAATCAAACTTAATTGAGGATACATTAGTGTTCTTATTCTTGTTCTTGAAATATTGCTCTACATGCCCAACTTGCTTGCATCTATCGCAAAACCGACCATTGTTCTTCACAAAACTAGTCATGTGAGGAGCAAAGGCCGCCTTGCCTTTCCTGGGGGTATAGCCCAATCCCTCTTTGTTGAGAGAAAACCTTTGGCTACCCAAGCACTTTAGCAAGTGGGCTTCACCACCATAGGCATTGCCTAAGGTGCGACTGAGCTCATTGACCTCCTTCAAGGTCTCATTTTCAACCATAAGTGAGGCATCACAAGTGAAACCATCATTCATAAGTGAAGTGGAAGTGGATGTTGAGCTACATGAAGGGTTAGTGGGAGCAACAACAATAGGCTTATAGAATGATTAATCAATTATGTCACATGTTAAGTGTAACACCCTAGGTGTTTAGGCTTCCACTAAATTGCATGTCATTTCATAAACATGTGCATTAGCTATGTCATCATGTCATTATCATTGAAACATACATATGCAACATTTTTAAATTGTATGTGTTTCATGCTTGATTGCTTAGAGTGGAAGTAGTAAAACCTGTGAATGTAACATGAAACTCTCATACATGGAAACATGGCAATATGGTAGTAATGTGGCAATTATAAAATGACAACAAGGTCTTGAAACATGTGAGACATTTCATTGCAACATATGAATGAATTGCTTGTTTTACTTTCTTTATCACATGTGATCATTAGAAGTGGTATAACAATTTTGTAAAATGGTTGATCATGGTCTATTACACCTTAACTACACTTAGGTTACTTGTTTGGACATTGTTCATGTAGATCAAAATGACCAAAATGCCCTTAATTGCATGTTTGACTTGAATTGACCCTAGGAGTGTCATAGTTTGACTGTTTAAAAAGTCCAACTTAGAAACTTTGTATGACTGTGCACTCTTTACCAAACTTGTAGCTAATTTAGTAAGGAACAAAAGTTGTTTTATGGTCAACTCATGAAAAGGTCTAGAACATGGTCAAACATGGCCCACAAGTCAGAAATACATGCTGTTTTCAACACTTAGAAAAATATTCTAAGTCATGGTGCATTTCAGTTAGATCAAGCCAACTTTGGCTTGATGTAACTTCTGATCCATGGCTAATTAGGGAATGGTCCTTGAAGTGAAATTGTAGATGGAGGGTAGGTCTACGTTTTCCATGTACACAGTTTTTGCTAAGGATCACTGGTTAAGCCGTGTCGACGCGATTATATGGCGCTGTCAGTCACCGTTGATGAGCATTGAATCGCGGTTCGCGTTTTTCAGAAAACGGTCAGTGACCGTCATGGCCGACCGGCGTAGAGGCCTGACGCCGAGTGTCTGCCACCCATCGCCGGGTCTCTGATCGCGTGGCCATGCGCCGAGGCTGGCCTGACGCCGCTGCCGTTGCCCTCCACTTCAAGCCAGCGCCTGCCCGACGCCTTCACCGCTCCAGTTCGCATTTCTCGCCTCGCACAGCTCGCCGCGCCGAGCCAAAGCCTTCCGCCGTTGCCGTTCAAGCTCGCCACTGCAAAAACGCGCCGGCCCTCCTGCTCGTAGCCTCGCCGTGACCCCCTCTGTCACCCCCACCCCTCAGCCAGGTCGATTGTGCCTTGGTAAGGATGAATCCGTCATTTCCTTCCACCACAGCCATGGCGGAAGTTCGCCGGAGTTGGCGCTCCACGCGGCCAGCTGTCCGCGCGACCTTTCCACCCCTCCTCTGCCTGCAGCTAGGTCCGGTGAACACCACCGAAGCCCGTAGCGCCAACCGTTAGGGCTGCGACGCCGTATCGTCGCCGGAGCCGGCCGTGCCAGTGGCCGAGCGCCGCCGTGGCCATCGCCACCCCTCCTTGTCGCGTCAATAGCTACGAATGAGGGTTCCCCTAGGTCCGCTAGGATGAGGCGAGCACGTAGAAACCCTTACCTTCGCCGGAGAAGCCACCGGCGGCGAGCTACGCCACCGGCCGTCGCTCCTCCCCTGTTTCGCTCACTGACGAGCGGGTCCGCCTTGTCAGCCGCTGAGGCTCAGGCGGGAGTCCAGCTCGGGCCGCGCCGTCGGCTTGGGCCGCGCCTGTGCGCTCGTGGGCCGCCGTTCCTTGGGCCAGCCCACCAGTAGCTGTTAGGTTTCCTTAATTATTTGGTTTATTTTGTTTTCACAGATTTGTGTGCATGATTCAAAAATCTGTATTTCTTAGTATATAGATCCAAATGCTATGGTTCTAATTTTGTTGAGTTCCTAGTATTGTCTAGTATTTAACAAAAATAGTATATGAGCACATGTTTTAGAAAAATTGGATGAATTAAATAGGAGTTTGAAATGTGTTTTTAGAAGCATGCAAACTTGTTTGAATTTTATCTTGAGTTTCTGTGGTCCAAAAATTATGAAATTTTGTGGGTCCTCTATTTTGGTTTAGTAGAGTCTCTGGTTAAAATTTCAGAGCTAGTGCATGTGTAGTTTTTAAGTTATAGAATTTCCTTTTATTAATGGGTGGATCTTGTGTGAATTTTCATAATTTTTCTATAGATCCAGTGAAGGTAAAATTTGGTGGGTACTATTCTTATGCTAGAATGATGCTAGGAAAAATGTGAAATCTATTGCTTGACACTTTTCATTAGGATTTCTTAATTATGCCATTTTAAGCCAGTATGCCTTATCATTTTTGTGTAGACTGTTATACTTACTCAATGGCTTTGAAATTTTTATGGTAGTCTATGTGAAGCATGAGATAGCTACTGTAATTTTTGTAGATTTTTCTGAATAGTTTTACTATATATTGCTTTAATCACCTAATTAACTAAATAAATTAGAAAAGGGTATTAAATAATTTATTTAGAAGTTGGCACTATACTTTCTAGTGTTCCTCTGGGGTGTGCAACAAGTTGGTAAACTTGGTTTGGTCAAATTAGGCTTTTGCATCATCATTAAATAATTAAGTTAGTAACCCTGTCATTTCTGGACAGATTCTAGATTTACTGGAATTCAGTTTGATTCACGTAAGAATCATGCTGTGATGTTTACAAATGAATTGTAGAGAATTTCATAAGCTTTCCAGAATGTCCTCATGCAGGTCATTTGGATCTGTAGAACTCCTGTTATGATTGAATTAAGTAACTACTTGTATGCATATGAAACTTAAATGTTAAATTATGTATACCTTTATTATTCTAAGTTGTGGTAATGTTCCTAGGTGTTAGACCCTTAACCGAAGATGAGCATCTTTATCTTAGGTTATGCAAGTTAGGTAAGTTGATCTTGTTCTTTAAGTTAAGTTAGAATACAGGCTTAAAGTGATTTGAATAGGGCTAGTCGTACTCGGTAAACGAGTGTCCAGTGATACTTTCGTAAACACTCACTGTGATTCATTCATCATGAGCATCATGTCATTCCTTATGCATCCATGATATTTATCTTTTGCATCGGCATGCAATAGGTGTACCGGAAGGAGTAACCCTGCTGGAATTCGAGGAACCGAGCGAGCAGCAGCAGTCCGACGCCGGAGGATTCAGGAGGAGCAGCCTTCAGGAGAAGTGCCAGACGAGGTCGCCGTTGAGTGCCCGGATCACCAGTCCTTGCAACTTTGTGAAAGGCAAGCCCCGGAGCATATTAAGCCTCCTAATTTCCGAAATTCAGTTAAAGTATTAATGTTACATTATATAATATTGTTGCATTAAGTTTAGGTGTTGGATGCAAACACTTGCTGCATTGGTTATCCAATTCCTTGTCCAGATATTTATACCCTGAATCCTATGTAGCTCAGGTTCGTGTAGTGCTTAGCCCTGCTTCAACAGCGGTAGAAGTCAGGTGATTTCCTGTCACCTGCGAGATATAGGATGATACATATGGCACGGTTGGCTATATTTGCTATCGTGGAAAAGAACCTGGCTTAATTTGAAATTAAGACCGGGCGGAGGCTTGCCGGTTTGCAGTGACTCCGTCTGTGTCGATTAAGGACTGGATCTTGGAGCCTTTCCTGTTCATGTTGAACGCATGCCTCTCTCTTAGTTGGCCGGCCCGATGACCGACCGCGAAGCCGAGTAGCTCACCTCAGGCCGGGAGTCGATAAGTATAAAGTGCGCCTCGGAAGGGAGCCGTAGGCGTGAGTCCAAGGGCAGGTGATTTAAAAGTCCTGATCGTCCTGGCAGAAGGGTAATCCCTGAGAGTGCTGGCGCTGATCGAACCCGCGAATTTGGTTCCTGAGATGTCCCAAAGGTGACCCACGGCTACTCTTGCTAAGTATGCCAGGGTGAGAGTTAGGAATACCCCCTCAGCTGAGTTGTAATTCGATTCGAAGTCGCCGTCTCTCCCGGTTAGTGAGAACTTGACGGGCTTATCTCCAATGTAGATACACTAATCAACTTAATGGTTCGGAAATGATGATATGATGATGAAAGCCTTATTATACCTGCTATGGTTAATATTGATTTGCTCCTAATAAGTGAGTGCTCTAGTACAGGTGCTAATCTAGTGGACAGGTAAATAATGATAAGCTTGATGCTAAGTTTAAATTGGTTACTATAATCATAAGCTCTTTATGCAATTGTGTCAAGCTAGCCCACCTGAATAAGCCTTGCATGATCCTTGGTGTCTTTTATTTTGGTTTTTAGACGGGTAAGTCTAGCTGAGTACCTTCTCGTACTCAGGGTTTATCTCCCACCTGTTGCAGATGACCAGTTCTACTTTGGTTGCTGCAAGTACTGCCTTCTCCCAGCTGGGGATGAAGACTAGACCGTTGGGCGCGGTCTCTACTAGTTCTCGTACCTGATAATGCTTTTGCTGGGACATGACTCAGACTTGGCAATGTATTTGAAAACCTATGATGTTTTGTACTAAACTATGTTGCTTCCGCACACTCAAACTTGGTTTGTAATATTCTATTTCAACTCTGATGGATGTAATCCGAATGCTACTTGTGAAATGTTGTAACGGATGATGTGTTGTGTTGAATCACTACGATCTTGGTTTGTATGTCGAGAGTTGGTTGAAATCCTTCGTGATTTCCGGACTACCGGGATTATGGGAGCTTAAGTACAGGAATTTGATCGCTTCGGTGATTGTTTTTGTACTTACGTTCTTATGATTTGGTCGGTTCTGTTACAGCTGGCATCAGAGCAAGATTCGACACTAAACATGTCATTTGTGTATTTAAAACAAAAGTATTTGAGAAAATTCTAAATTTAATACTAAGTATTGCCAGTGGTCATATCCCTTATGCCCAAATAAGGACTCTTAGGTGGCTTATTAAAGTACTAACTTGGGGGTTCTTACTTGTTCTGTTTCGTCGTCCATACGGCGTGCTATTGTATGGATGCCATCCGCTTGGGTGGTAATGTATGGATCAAAATACCTCTACGCTCTGGTAAGTGTGAGTTGTGAGAGCATGACCGTCCAACCGTCGGTCTAGGGGAGAGTAGTTGTGGTTGCTCGCATACTTACATGTTTAATCATGTATCTATGAGAGTACTTAATTGTGGGTATCTCTGATCGGGTAGCTGTGATACTAGAGTATATACATCAGGGGATGTATGTATGAAAGTATTTAGTGTACTGCTTGCTTTTATGCTTTTTGGGAAATTATTGGGCTGAAATGAAATTTTCTGCAGGTACACTAACAACGTATCGTTGTAGATCGACTAGCTACCATATACGAGAGAACGTATGTATGCCACCGTATATTTCGCTAGCCTTTAAATTGTTCTAGGTTTGTGAGGATGTACGGATCGTGCATGCATCATGTTCAAGCATACATGGCATTTCTTGCATTACTCTCTCCTTTAAAATTGATGGTCCCGAATAATTAAATTTCGTATCCCTTAAATGATTCTCCCCTTATGTTGTAACTTTTTGCTACAGATGGCGCGCACGAAATGCACTGCTCGCAAGTCCACTGGAGGTAGGGCGCCTCATCACCGTTTAGCTCCTCGTGAGCCCCGTCCTGAGCCTACTGAGGCGGAAAGGCTGAGGGCAGAGCTGGCTCAGGTGACTGCTGAAAGGACTGCAGTTCAGCAGTGTTTGGAGCAAGTCACGCAGGAACGGGATCAAGAGAACCTGGAGGTTCAGAGGTTGACAGTTGCTCACCGCAACTGTGAGCGTATGTTGGTTCACATGCTGAACCAACGAAATGAAGACTGGCACGAGGAGAATGTGTTGAGAGCGAGGCAGATTGAGCTAGAGCAGCAGTTGGCAGCTGCAGAAGAGTACAATGACAATCTCCATGAGGAGGTTCACCTACTGCACAATCAACTTCACCCTATCCTGCTCCCTGATGTTGAGAATGACGATGAGGATGAGATGGGTTCTGGTGTCATCATGGCTGAAGATGATGATATTGAGATTAATGGACCTGAGGATGTTCCACCTAGAGATGCAGGGGTTAGAGCCTGCTAGTGATGAAGATGGAGGAGAGATCTTCGACACTGACTCCGAGGACGATGCGTAGTTTAGCTTACTACTTAGCTAATGCGCTAGATCTAGTCTTTTGTTGATCCTCATGCATGAACAAGTAGCTTTGTATCAAGTTAATCATTTGGATGTAATATCGAACCCTATGTTACCCTTGATGTAAGTTGGAACCACTATGGCTTGGATGTAACCTATCGAACGTATTATGCTCCACGTATGTGAGCTTTTGTGGAATTTCGCCTTTGCGGTCTATGGATCTCGTTGTTGGTTAAGTTCATCGCATTTATATGTCAATTGATGCGCTTGATGAGTTGTGTGATTGTGATGAATGATTGTGCCTCTGTTGATTATTTAAATACATTCCCTCCAATGGACTCAGTTTGGCATAATTATACGATTCATCTACAAAAATTTCCACATCGTCAGTGCTCATTGGCTATACATTTTGCAGATGGCTCATAACCTTCGTCGCGGTCGTGGCATGGGAAATGAGGAACAACCACCTCCGCCACCGCCCACACCAGCTGAGCTAATGCAGACAGTTGTGGAAAGTCAGCGCATGCTAGCTGAGGCTATGCGCCAGATGGCTAACCGTGAGGATCGGCATGTCCGCCAGGGACCCGAGCCGAACCAGTACAGCAGCTTTAAGGACTTCATGGACACAAAGCCTCCTATCTTTCGTGAGGCAGAAGAACCCTTACAAGCGGATGAATGGTTGAGCACGATAGAGCAAAGATTTGGATTGCTCCGTTTAACTGAAGGCATGAAGGCTTCGTATGCAGGACACCAGCTCCAAGGCCCTGCAGGCATTTGGTGGACCCATCACAGGACCACCTTCCCTGCTAACGTTGAGATTGTTTGGAACCAGTTCCAAGCAGCCTTCAGGGGACACTTTATCCCTCCTGGTCTCATGGCCATTAAGCATACTGAGTTTATGAAGCTCACCCAAGGCAACAAGAGTCTCAATGAGTACCTCCAGGCATTCAACAACCTGGCAAGGTATGCTCCCGAGTTCAGTCGATACTGACGCCAAGAGAATAGCTAGCTTCAAGAGGGGACTTTCCCCAAAACTGATGAAGTCAATGGGCAACTGCAAGTGTGTCACCTTCAATGAGTTTATCAGTGACACTCTGACTCAGGAGAACAATGACAAGATATATGCTGCTTCCAAGAACCGTAAAAGGAACTTTGAGGCTGGTGCTTCCCAGTCCAAGGCTCCAATGGTATCTAAGGCCCCGTACCATTCCACCCAATGCTAATGTCTGGTACCGCCCACCTCAGAAGAAGAACCAAGCTAAAACCGGTTTCCGCAAGGGGTATACAATTTCCTTGCCAAAGAATACCTCTGGGCAGGGTAGCTCCAATGTTCCACCAGCAAACAGGCCATGCTGGAACTGTAACCAGCCTGGTCATTGGGCAAATAGATGTCCCCATCCTCCCAAGAATGCTCAAGGAAACGTCCGTCAGGGGCGTGTTCACTATACTACAGTGGAGGAAATTCCTGCTGGTGAAGTGGTCACCGCTGGTAAGTTCCTTGTTAATGATCACCCTGCAGTTGTGCTCTTTGATTCTGGTGCTTCGCATTCCTTTGTGAGTTCTACTTTTGCATCTAAGCATCAGATGAATGTGATTACAATTGTCAAGGGGGGTTATTGTATTAGTGCTGCTGGAATAATATCATGACTAACCAAGTAGTTAAAGATGTAAAGATTGAGATCGGGGATCGAGAGTTCCTTGTGGATCTTGTAGTTCTACCGGGGGTAGGAATCGATGTAATCCTAGGAATGAAGTGGATGAGCGGGAATGGAGTGTTGATCGATACATCAACCCGTGTGGTTATGTTGAGGGATCCTGTGGATAAGAAAGGTTTTCTAGTGCAGTTACCTCGTGATATTGCTATCCACAGTACAGCCAATGCTACCCTAGCCAAAGCCATTAAGGATCTACCGGTTGTCTGTGAGTTTCCAGATGTCTTTCCTGATGACTTGCCTGGATTACCTCCGGACCGTGATGTAGAATTCAAGATAGAACTCATTCCGGGTACTGGCTCCCATTTCTCGAAGGCCCTATAGAATGCCGCCCAATGAGTTGGCTGAGCTGAAGAGTCAGTTGAATGAGCTATTGAAGAAAGGGTTGATTCGGCCTAGTTCTTCTCCTTGGGGTTGTCCGGCTATATTTGTGAAGAAGAAGGACGAGTCTCTACGCATGTGCGTGGATTATCGTCCCCTAAACGCTGTTACTATCAAGAACAAATACCCTCTTCCTCGCATCGATATTCTGTTTGATCAGCTCTCCAAGGCTAAGGTATTCTCCAAGATCGATTTGAGGTCTGGCTACCATCAGATCAAAATTCGTCCTGAAGATATACCTAAGACAGCTTTCTCTACTCGTTATGGCTTGTTCGAATACCTCGTCATGTCATTTGGGTTGACAAATGCTCCGGCACACTTTATGTACCTGATGAATTCTGTATTCATGCCGGAATTGGACAAATTTGTCGTCGTGTTCATTGATGATATCCTGGTATATTCTCAGAATGAAGAAGAGCATGCTGGACACCTGAGAATTGTTTTAACTCGGTTACGTGACAACCAGCTTTATGCTAAGTTCAGCAAGTGCGAGTTCTGGTTGAACAAGATACCTTTTCTAGGTCATGTATTATCTGGTGATGGAATTTCGGTTGACCCTACTAAGGTGCAAGAAGTCCTTGAGTGGAAGGCACCTACTACGGTCACAGAAGTCCGAAGTTTCCTAGGGATTGGCGGGCTATTATCGTCGCTTTATCCCGGATTTCTCAAAGATCGCCAAGCCCATGACTCGACTACTGCAAAAGGATGAGAAGTTTGTGTGGACTCCGAAGTGTGAAGAGGCTTTCCACACTTTGCGGACCTTACTAACCTCTGCTCCTGTATTGGCACAACCTGACATCGAGAAGCCTTTTGATGTCTACTGTGACGCATGTGGCACCGGTTTGGGGTGTGTTCTTATGCAGGAAGGCCGAGTAATTGCTTATGCTTCGCGCCAGCTCCGAAAGCATGAAGTCAACTATCCTACCCATGACTTAGAGCTAGCCGCAGTTGTTCATGCCCTGAAGATTTGGAGACATTACTTGCTTGGTAATGTGTGCAACATCTATACTGACCATAAGAGTCCTCAAGTACATCTTTACTCAAGCCTGAGTTGAACATGCGTCAACGACGATGGTTAGAATTGATCAAAGACTACAACCTTCAAGTGCACTACCATCCTGGTAAGGCAAATGTGGTTGCTGATGCCTTAAGCAGAAAGGCCCATTGCAATTCCTTAGTTAGTGAAGACTTTCATCTGGCACACCTCCTTCATCCTGTAGTACTCCACAATATCACTGTGGATTGCTCTCTTAGAAGTCGAATTATCGAACTCCAGAAGACGGATGTGGGTGTATTTCACATCAAGCGGAAGATGAAAGAGAAAGAGACCAAGCACTTTAAGGGTCGATGACAAGGGAATTCTCTGGTTTAATGATAGGCTTGTGGTACCCAAAGATAAAGAACTTAGAAATCAAATTATGGATGAAGCCCATTCTTCTAAATTGTCCATCCATCCTAGGTAGCAGTAAAATGTATCAAGATCTCAAGCTGTATTATTGGTGGACCAAGATGAAGAAAGAAATCGCAGCTTACGTGGCAAGGTGTGATAACTGTTGCAGAGTCAAGGCTATTCACATAAGGCCCGGACTATTGCAGCCACTCTCTATTCCTGGCTGGAAGTGGGAAGAAATTAGCATGGATTTTATTGTTGGATTACCCACTACCAAAAAGGGTTGTGATTCCATCTGGGTTATCGTAGATCGTCTAACTAAATCTGCTCACTTTATTCCGGTCAAGTCTACCTATCACCCTCACAATTATGCTGAGATTTATTTTCAACAAGTGGTACGTCTCCATGGTGTACCCAAATCCATTGTTTCTGATAGAGGACCTCAGTTCACGGCTCGATTTTGGGAGTGCTTACATCAGAATCTTGGCACTCATCTAATCCGCAGTTCTGCCTATCATCCGCAAACATCAGGACAGACTGAGCGTGTTAATCAAATTCTTGAAGACATGCTTAGAGCTTGTCTTATCTCTTGCAAAGGCTCTTGGGAAGACTGGTTACCTCTCGCTGAATTCTCTTATAACAACAGTTATCAAGAAAGTATCAAAATGGCTCCTTTTGAAGCTCTTTATGGCCGCAAGTGTAGAACTCCTTTGAACTGGGTGGAACCCGGAGAAAGAAGATTCTATGGTATTGATTTTGTAAAAGAAGCCAAAGAGCAAGTCCGAGCTATACAGAAGAATATGACTGCGGCTCAGGCTAGACAAAAGAGCTATGCTGACAAAAGAAGAAAACCTATTGAGTTTGAAGTAGGTGATCATGTTTATCTAAAGGTATCCCCTATGAAAGGAGTCAAGCGTTTTGGAATTAAAAGGAAGCTTGAGCCTCGATATGTTGGACCCTTACCGCATTATCGAGAAAAGTGGAAGAGTAGCCTATAAACTCGATTTACCCCGTGAAATGGGCGCTATATTCCCGGTATTCCATGTGTCCCAGCTGAAGAGGTGTCTTCGTATTCCTGAGGAAAGAATAGCAACAAGGAAAGTCAACTTGAAATCTGATCTTTCTTATGAGGAAAAGCCCGTGCAAGTTCTGGATACTCAAGAAAGAGTGACTCGTACACGAGTGGTTAAATTATACAAGGTAGTTTGGAGTAATCATAGTGAACGGGATGCAACTTGGGAGCGGGAAGATTATTTAAAGGAAAACTATCCAGCTTTCTATACTGATTGGTACGCTTTCCAAATCTCGGGACGAGATTTTTCTAAGGGGGGAGGGCTGTAACACCCTAGGTGTTTAGGCTTCCACTAAATTGCATGTCATTTCATAAACATGTGCATTAGCTATGTCATCATGTCATTATCATTGAAACATACATATGCAACATTTTTAAATTGTATGTGTTTCATGCTTGATTGCTTAGAGTGGAAGTAGTGAAACCTGTGAATGTAACATGAAACTCTCATACATGGAAACATGGCAATATGGTAGTAATGTGGCAATTATAAAATGACAACAAGGTCTTGAAACATGTGAGACATTTCATTGCAACATATGAATGAATTGCTTGTTTTACTTTCTTTATCACATGTGATCATTAGAAGTGGTATAACAATTTTGTAAAATGGTTGATCATGGTCTATTACACCTTAACTACACTTAGGTTACTTGTTTGGACATTGTTCATGTAGATCAAAATGACCAAAATGCCCTTAATTGCATGTTTGACTTGAATTGACCCTAGGAGTGTCATAGTTTGACTGTTTAAAAAGTCCAACTTAGAAACTTTGTATGACTGTGCACTCTTTACCAAACTTGTAGCTAATTTAGTAAGGAACAAAAGTTGTTTTATGGTCAACTCATGAAAAGGTCTAGAACATGGTCAAACATGGCCCACAAGTCAGAAATACATGCTGTTTTCAACACTTAGAAAAATATTCTAAGTCATGGTGCATTTCAGATTAGATCAAGCCAACTTTGGCTTGATGTAACTTCTGATCCATGGCGAATTAGGGAATGGTCCTTGAAGTGAAATTGTAGATGGATGGTAGGTCTACGTTTTCCATGTACATAGTTTTTGCTAAGGATCACTGGTTAAGCCGTGTCGACGCGATTATATGGCGCTGTCAGTCACCGTTGATGAGCACTGAATCGCGGTTCGCGTTTTTCAGAAAACGGTCAGTGACCGTCATGGCCGACCGACATAGAGGCCTGATGCCACATGTCCGCCACCCGTCGCCGGGTCTCTGATCGCGCGGCCACGCGCCGAGGCTGGCCTGACGCCGCTGCCGTTGCCCTCCACTTCAAGCCAGCGCCTGCCCGACGCCTTCACCGCTCCAGTTCGCATTTCTCGCCTCGCACAGCTCGCCACGCCGAGCCAAAGCCTTCTGCCATTGCCGTTCAAGCTTGCCACTGCAAAAACGCGCCGGCCCTCCCGCTCGTAGCCTCGCCGTGACCCCCTCTGTCACCCCCACCCCTCAGCAAGGTCGATTGTGCCTTGGTAAGGATGAATCCGTCATTTCCTTCCACCACAGCCATGGTGGAAGTTCGCCGGAGTTGGCGCTCCACGCGGCCAGCTGTCCGCGCGACCTTTCCACCCCTCCTCTGCCTGCAGCTAGGTCCGGTGAACACCACCGAAGCCCGTAGCGCCAACCGTTAGGGCTGCGACGCCGTATCGTCGCCGGAGCCGGCCGTGCCATGGCCGAGCGCCGCCGTGGCCATCGCCACCCCTCCTTGTCACGTCAATAGCTACGAATGAGGGTTCCCCTAGGTCCACTAGGATGAGGCGAGCATGTAGAAACCCTTACCTTCGCCGGAGAAGCCACCGGCGGCGAGCTACGCCACCGGCCGTCGCTCCTCCCCTGTTTCGCTCACTGACGAGCGGGTCCGCCTTGTCAGCCGCTGAGGCTCAGGCGGGAGTCCAGCTTGGGTCGCGCCGTCACTTGGGCCGCACCTGTGCGCTCGTGGGCCGCCGTTCCTTGGGCCAGCCCACCGGTAGCTGTTAGGTTTCCTTAATTATTTTGTTTATTTTGTTTTCACAGATTTGTGTGCATGATTCAAAAATCTGTATTTCTTAGTATATAGATCCAAATGCTATGGTTCTAATTTTGTTGAGTTCCTAGTATTGTCTAGTATTTAACAAAAATAGTATATGAGCACATATTTTAGAAAAATTGGATGAATTAAATAGGAGTTTGAAATGTGGTTTTAGAAGCATGCAAACTTGTTTGAATTTTATCTTGAGTTTCTATGGTCCAAAAATTATGAAATTTTGTGGGTCCTCTATTTTGGTTTAGTAGAGTCTCTGGTTAAAATTTCAGAGCTAGTGCATGTGTAGTTTTTAAGTTATAGAATTTCCTTTTATTAATGGGTGGATCTTGTGTGAATTTTCATAATTTTTCTATAGATCCAGTGAAGGTAAAATTTGGTGGGTACTATTATTATGCTATAATGATGCTAGGAAAAATGTGAAATCTGTTGCTTGACACTTTTCATTAGGATTTCTTAAATATGCCATTTTAAGCCAGTATGCCTTATCATTTTTGTGTAGACTGTTATACTTACTCAATGGCTTTGAAATTTTTATGGTAGTCTATGTGAAGCATGAGATAGCTACTGTAATTTGTGTAGATTTTTCTGAACAGTTTTACTATATATTGCTTTAATCACCTAATTAACTAAATAAATTAGAAAAGGGTATTAAATAATTTATTTAGAAGTTGGCACTATACTTTCTAGTGTTCCTCTGGGGTGTGCAACAAGTTGGTAAACTTGGTTTGGTCAAATTAGGCTTTTGCATCATCATTAAATAATTAAGTTAGTAACCCTGTCATTTCTGGACAGATTCTAGATTTACTGGAATTCAGTTTGATTCACGTAAGAATCATGCTGTGATGTTTACAAATGAATTGTAGAGAATTTCATAAGCTTTCCAGAATGTCCTCATGCAGGTCATTTGGATCTGTAGAACTCCTGTTATGATTGAATTAAGTAACTACTTGTATGCATATGAAACTTTAAATGTTAAATTATGTATACCTTTACTATTCTAAGTTGTGGTAATGTTCCTAGGTGTTAGACCCTTAACCGAAGATGAGCATCTTTATCTTAGGTTATGCAAGTTAGGTAAGTTGATCTTGTTCTTTAAGTTAAGTTAGATACAGGCTTAAAGTGATTTGAATAGGGCTAGTCGTACTCGGTAAACGAGTGTCCAGTGATACTTTCGTAAACACTCACTGTGATTCATTCATCATGAGCATCATGTCATTCCTTATGCATCCATGATATTTATCTTTTGCATCGGCATGCAATAGGTGTACCGGAAGGAGTAACCCTGCTGGAATTTGAGGAACCGAGCGAGCAGCAGCAGTCGACGCCAGAGGTTCAGGAGGAGCAGCCTTCAGGAGAAGTGCCAGACAAGGTCGCCGTTGAGTGCCCGGACCACCATCCTTGCAACTTTGTGAAAGGCAAGCCCCGGAGCATATTAAGCCTCCTAATTTCTGAAATTCAGTTAAAGTATTAATGTTACATTATATAAATATTGTTGCATTAAGTTTAGGTGTTGGATGCAAACACTTGCTGCATTGGTTATCCAATCCTTGTCCAGATATTTATACCCTAAATCCTATGTAGCTCAGGTTCATGTAGTGCTTAGCCCTGCTTCAACAGCGGTAGAAGTCAAGTGATTTCCTGTCACCTGCGAGATATAGGATGATACATATGGCACGGTTGGCTATATTTGCTATCGTGGAAAAGAACCTGGCTTAATTTGAAATTAAGACTGGGCGGAGGCTTGTCGGTTTGCAGTGACTCCGTCTGTGTCGATTAAGGACTAGATCTTGGAGCCTTTCCTGTTCATGTTGAATGCATGCCTCTCTCTTAGTTGGCCGGCCCAATGACCGACCGCGAAGCCGAGTAGCTCACCTCAGGCCGGGAGTCGATAAGTATAAAGTGCGCCTCGGAAGGGAGCCGTAGGCGTGAGTCCAAGGGCAGGTGATTTAAAAGTCCTGATCGTCCTGGCAGAAGGGTAATCCCTGAGAGTGCTAGCGCTGATCGAACCCGTGAATTTGGTTCCTGAGATGTCCCAAAGGTGACCCACGGCTACTCTTGCAAAGTATGCCAGGGTGAGGGTTAGGAATACCCCCTCAGCTGAGTTGTAATTCGATTCGAATCGCCGTCTCTCCCGGTTAGTGAGAACTTGATGGGCTTATCTCCAATGTAGATACACTAAACAACTTAATGGTTCGGAAATGATGATATGATGATGAAAGCCTTATTATACCTGCTATGGTTAATATTGATTGCCCCTAATAAGTGAGTGCTCTAGTACAGGTGCAAATCTAGTGGACAGGTAAATGATGATAAGCTTGATGCGAAGTTTAAATTGGTTACTATAATTATAAGCTCTTTATGCAATTGTGTCAAGCTAGCCCACCTCATAAGCCTTGCATGATCCTTGGTGTCTTTTATTTTGTTTTTAGACAGGTAAGTCTAGCTGAGTACCTTCTCGTACTCAGGGTTTATCTCCCACCTGTTGCAGATGACCAGTTCTACTTTGGTTGCTGCAAGTACTGCCTTCTCCCAGCTGGGGATGAAGACTAGACCGTTGGGCGCGATCTCTACTAGTTCTCGTACCTGATAATGCTTTTGTGGGACATGACTCAGACTTGGCAATGTATTTGAAAACCTTGATGTTTTGTACTAAACTATGTTGCTTCCGCACACTCAAACTTGGTTTGTAATATTCTATTTCAACTCTGATGGATGTAATCCGAATGCTACTTGTGAAATGTTGTAACGGATGATGTGTTGTGTTGAATCACTACGATCTTGGTTTGTATGTCAAGAGTTGGTTGAAATCCTTCGTGATTTCCGGACTACCGGGATTATGGGAGCTTAAGTACAGGAATTTGATCGCTTCGGTGATTGTTTTTGTACTTACGTTCTTATGATTTGGTCGGTTCTGTTACATTAAGCCTTTGTCACATGTTACAACATGCTTCTTCTTATTTTGCTCATAAAGTAGAGAGGAATGAGCTTTTTCAAGCTTCTTGTGAACCTTGCCAAGCTTCTCATGGGCTTCCTCTAGCCTCTCATGAGATGCATTCAGCTCATCAAAGGCTTGCTTAAGGGCTTTTAGTTCCATACATAAGTATTAGCATTCCCTTCTCTTAATGTCAACATGTCAATTAGTTCATCTTTAGTGGGTTCATCATCATTATCACTTTCACTTTCATTATCATGTTCCTCATCACATCAAACATCACAAGTTTGTACCTTGGTGGCCTTAGCCATGAAGCAAGTTGATGGAGTGTCGAAGAGAGAAGGCTTCTCATTTATAGCAATGCTTGTAAGAGCCTTCTTCTTGGTGGTCTTGTCATCATCACTATCATCATCATCACCTGAGGAAGCATCACTATCCCAAGTGACCACATATGAACCACCCTTGTTCTTCTTCTTGAAGGTCATCTTGTGTTTCTTCTCATTCTTCTCTTTCTTGTCCTTCTTGCCCTTCTTGTCATCATCATCATTGTCACTATTGTATGGACATTGAGCAACAAGATAATCCTTGCTACCACACTTGAAGCACCTCCTTGCCCCATCCTTGTTCCTTGATGATGACTTCTTCCTTCTTGCATGATAGCCCTTCTTCACCATGAATTTGTCAAATTTCTTCACTAAGAGAGCCATCTTCTCATCATCATCATCATCATCCTAAGAGAATGAGCCTTCATCTTTACTTGATAATTCTTGCTTTGCCTTGCTCTTGGATGATGTGGCTTTGAATGCCACACTCTTCTTCTTGTCATCTTTCTTCTCCTTGTTTTCTTCCTTCTCATCATCATCTCTATATGTATCATCGGTCATCACATCTCCCAACACTTGGTTTGGTGTCATGGTATCCAAACCACTCCTCACTAGAATGGTGACCAAGTGCCAAATCTTGATGGTAAGCATCTCAAGAACTTGTGGGAGAAGTCCTTGTACTTCACCTCTTCTCTAAGTGTTTTGAGATCATTGACTAGCACTTGGAGCCTATGAAACATCTCTGGCACACTCTCATCATCCTTCATCCTAAAGCTTGCAAACTTCTCCTTAGGAATGTATGCCTTGGTGCCCTTCATGGCTTGAGTGCCCTCAAATGATTCCTCCAACTTCTTCCATTCCTCATGAGCCATCTCAATGTTCTTGATTTGCTAAAATATTCTCTCATCCTAAGCATCATGAATGAAACTAAGAGCAATGTTATTGTTTTGGAGTAGCACTTCTTCGGCGGCGGTGGGAGCTTCGGCATTGGCAACCTTAATCTTGGCCTCCACCACCTTCCAAACCTTTCTATTAAATGACTTGATGTAGGTGGTCATCTTTTTATTTCAATAAGGATAATTTGAGCCATCAAATTGGGGTTGCTTCTTGGTGTTGTTGATTTGAGCCATTTTGACACCGAAGGTTGTTAAGCTTCAATCAAGGTGACCACGGCTCCAATACCACTTCAAAGGTCCTAATGGCTAGAGGGGGTGAATAGCCTATTAAAAAAATTCTACAACAACACTAAGACAAGTGATTAGTAAATAAGATGGCAAAGCGAATGTTGTGCTAGCACTACACTTGTGATGCAAGCCACCTACCCAATTCTAATCTCTATGATCTCTAGCATACACACAAAGGCTAAGTCGTTAATTTACACCTAGGTGATCAAAACTAGATAGAGAACTACAACTAAGGAGCTACACTAGCTACAACTACCACATGCTCTAGACAAGGTAAATACAAAGTAATGCAATAGAGTGGTAGGGAGTATATACCGCCGTGGACGATGATCATCAAGAAATCCAATAAATACCAAGGAGACAAGTGATGACACAATCAATTTTTCCTTTGAGGTTCACTTGCTTGCCGACAAGCTAGTCCCCATTGTGGCGATTCACTCACTTGGAGGTTCACGCGCTAATAGGCATTGCACACCTAACCTGCAACCGGGTGCTGCACAACCAACACAAGATGAGGATCCACAAGCCATGTGCAATCCGCTAGAGTTGCCTTTAGCACTCCACCGAGGAAGGCACAAGAACCCCTCACAATCACAATGATTGGAGCCAGAGACAATCACCTTCCTCCGCTCGATGATCCACCAATCACTGGGCCGTCTAGGTGTCGGCAAACACCAAGAGTAATAAGATCTCCACTAGCCCAAGTCGCCTAACTAGTGCCACAAGATGCTAGACCACTAAGCAATGCACTTCAGGCTCTCCAATCTCACTCAAGATGATCAAATCAAGTGTGCAAGTGAGTGGGGTAGTGTGCTCAGCTCTCAAGGGGTGTATGCAGCTGTTAGAAATGCCAAGAGAGTGGACAAGGCTGGCCTTGGCTACTCTCTTGGCATTTTCCACACCTACAACATGGTGAGATAAACCCTAAGTACTCGAATGTACTAAGCTAGACTTACCCATCATAAACTAGAAATAAAGTGACACCAAAGAGTATGTAAGGCTTTATAAGTGGAGCTAGCTTGACAAAATTTTGCATAAAAGCCACTAGTTGAGCTATACATTTTATAATTCTGTAACCAAGTTAATTATAGCTATTCATCTTTAGATTAGCAACTAACCTGTGCCAAACATGTGGGATATCATTTCGTAACAGGCAATAGTAACCATATCCGGTATAATATTGTAACATCATCATCATCATTATAACCATCAAGTTCAATTAAGTTATTCTACGTTGCCGCTGCTTAGTCAAGTTCTCACTATCTGGGAGAGACAACGATTCGAATCGATTCCAACCTAGCTGGGGAATTATTCCTAACACACACCCAATCAACCTGATCAGTGGTTGCCTCAGGTCACCTTTGGTACAGCTCAAGAACAAATTCATGGGTACGAGCAGTGCCGCACTCTCAGGGAATCTACTCTGCCAGGAGGTCAATCTCTCCTTTAGACTTACGCCAATGGCTCCCTGCATATCCTTACTACCGCCAGAGTGCGCACTTTCACTTCCTGGCTTCCGGCCTGAGTTGAGCTACTCGGCTTCACGGTCGGAACGAGTTATCCGGCCAACTAAGTGATAGGCATGCGTTCAACAAGACATGAGGACGTACAATGCATCGGTCCTTAAATGACACAGATGTGGATAGATCCACACCCAAGACCTCCATGTCTTGTTGCTTCTCTACCGACATCCCACCTGGTCTCCATTTATTATTAACACATGGTTATTTCCACGATAGCAAATATAGCCAACCATGCTTTGGTATCCACCTATATCTCATAGGTGACAGAAAATCACCCAACTTCTACCGGTCTAAGCATCGCTAAGCATACATTCGATCCTGGACCTACATAGGGTTCAAGGTATATTTCTGGACAAGGTAGTTCTATGCATCAAGTGGTTCCAATCAACTCTTATAACCTAATGCATCAAACATAAAGAACTCAAGTGATATTTGTAAAAACATAGGAGGCTTAGAATGCTCTGGTGCTTGCCTAAGATCCAACACTAGGTTAGTGTTTCTTAGACGACACTCGCTGGGCGAGTATCTCCCATCTCGGCACTTGCTTAGTCCTTCCATCTTCACGATAGGTCCACCATACACCATCTTTGGGATCGGCTCCAACATCACGTCCTTCATGTGGTTCATCTAGTGTACCTAGATGAGATGCAAGATTCAAGTGCATGAATATGAAGAATGGTAATATGAGATGCATCATATAATAGCATTCAAGGCAAATATAAGATCATGCAAGACATAGGCACCTAGAGTTATTTAACTAACATCACACAACCTATTATAGAGGGATAGCAAGCATATTAGGCATGGCACACAAGTGAACTTAAGTTTAGATATTGCACACATGCATCGATCAAGAACTAACCAACATGTTTAGCCAAAACAAGAGCAAGCTAAAGCAATCACTTAGCACATGTATAGAAATCTGGACAGCAGCACAGCAGTCACTTGTTTTATCCATAACTAGAGATCCAGACATCCAAAGAAGTTGATCCTAGACTTTCTAGAAAGCTAATGAAATTACCTAAAACATTGTTATTATCACCAAAAGCTTATTCCAAAGCTAACAAGGTCAAACATGCCAATGTTTTAGACCTGCACAGAACTAAGACAGAAAAGTAGTAGTAATTTCAACAATGCATAACTGGAGTTATGGACATAAAACAAGCATGAGCCTTAACTTTATAGAAAGATTATTAAATTATCTAAAACATGTTTATTATCATCACAAGGTGGTTCCACAATTAACAAGGTCAATCAAGCACAATTGAGCACCTCTATCCAGACTTGGACAGATTCTACCATGCAACTTCACAAGCTTATAACTGGAGTTCTACAACACCAAAAGGGTTGATCTAGGATAATTTGGAAAGCTTATGGAAACCTCTATAACTCTTATATTATCACTATGACATGATTTGATACTTAACTAGGTCAAACAATGCAATTCTTCAAATCTGCATAGAGCATGGACCAAACATGATAGATCATTTGTCAAATTCATAACTCCTAAACTATCAGGCCTATTGTCATGAAAATTTAACACACGTAAGATTATGAAATTAGCTACAACTTTGGTAGTAACTACAACCACAGCAAACATCATTTACACCACAAAAATAATTGCACAAGCAAAACTGCACATGCAGCCCAGACAACAGTGGTACATAAAACTGATGGGAACTTCAGAGACGCATAACTGGAGTTCTAGACCTCCAGCAAACATGAATCATAACTTTTTAAAAATAGTATGAAGTTACCTACAACTTTATTATTATCATCTCAAGATAATTCTATAGCTAACAAGGTCAATTAATCCAATGAATGCATCTCTGTCCAAAACATGGACAAAATCTGATATGCACCTTTAAACAGCTATACCTGGTGTTCCACATGCCCAATAAATGTGGTTCTAGACTTTTTAGAAATCTTAGCAATTCCTAAACAACTTTTTTATAAACACCTAGAGCTAATTATACTATTAAAAAGGCCCCACAGTACCAACAAGGCAACCCTATCTGGGTTTGGGCAGAAATAGCCACAGAAATTTAAGCCACTATAACTAAAAATCTACTTAACCAAAAATTATGATTTTTAGCTTTTTGAAAATATTAAGAAAATTAATACAACTCATTTATTTTCATCAAGGCATGATTCATAACTTAACTGAGCCAATTAATACAAACATGCAGGACTATTTAGAATAGGAGCAAAGCAACACAAATCATTTGTTATTTTTATAGCTCTTAAACTATCAAGCCTAAACTCTTAAAATTTTTACCACAGTATATACATATCATAGTTAGCCTACCAGAAAATTTTCACATTTATTTGAGCACAACAACTATAGTTATGAAAAAGACAAGACATAACTAGTATTAAAAACCTAACTGTATAAATTGATTTTTACAGCAAACACTTTAAACTAAAACATGACATATTATAGATCTACTGCATATATAATTTCACAAGGATTCCAAAAAGTTCTCATTTGCTATTTTAGGATTTTTCTACAATTTACTATGATTTATTGAAGTTTTAGCCGATTAAAGGAAAAAGAAAAAGAGAAAACCAGTTTTGCATCGGGAACCCTGGAGATCTCATAAACCAACTAAGTCCATATATGTAAATCTATGTGTCTGGCATTTATGCAAAGTGAACACATGAAAAAGCTTCTATTTATGATTCACCCCCTCTTCTTCTTTCTCTCGACGCTGGACGCAGGGAATCGACGGCAATGGCCGGTGAGGTCGCCGTCGGCGGCGGGGAACGGCCAGCTAGGCTCTGGCAGTGGCCAGCCAGGGCCGCGCCTAGCCCTAGCCTTGGTCGACTACAACCAGCAGCCGCTCAGTAGTGGCAGCAGGCGGGGGCTGACGTCATGGCCATGACTGCGAGGCTTTCCAGCGCTTCACTGGCTAGGGGACGGCGCGAGGAGGCGCTGGAGGGGCTTGGGGCTGAGTGCTCAGATGGTTGGAGGTGCGAGCAGCGAGGCTGGATGGGGCAGGGCTTTGCCACGGTAGCCATGGGTGCACCCGCACCCCTAGGGCCGAGAGCTGCGGGAGAAAGGGCGAAAGTGAGGGAGAAGTGCGCGAGCAGGAGGGAGGAGAAAGGAGAGGGTAGGGGGCAGGGCTCGGTCTCGGCTTCTCCAAAACGACGAGCGAGGGCGAGTTGGCGCACATGTGGTGAGCATGCGAGACCACGCGGCACTCGGTCCTGCACACGGTCGGCCATGAAGGCCACGCAGCACTGATTCAAAATTTCCTACCCAAAAAATGCGACTGAACATCAATCTTTCTCCCTTCGTAACTCCTAATCCATTCAGTTTTAGCACAAGTGGTAGTAACAAATGTTGTAGAGCCACGTGAGATCTCCAACTTTGCTTAAATTGCAAAAGTCAAATTCCTCCTGGTTAGAGAGATACAAGGTTCCAAAGTGGGGTTCATGAAACTTAAAAACTGAATACTTCACTTCCAACAATTGGTCGATTTTTGGAGCTTCAAAACAGCACTGAGTTGATTTTTGAAAATTCTATTTGAGACACTTAGAAGTCAAATCAAGCCTTGATCAAAAAATAAAGTTTGTTCTACTCCACTCAAACTTCAACTTCTATTTAGGTTCCACTGCCATGCAAATAATCTAAGCCACAGTTCAAATCAAGTCAAAGTAGCATTACGATAAAGCTTAAATTAGAGTTTTAGACTGATTGAGGCATTTTCTTGACTTCTGCTCAACACGAACCCTGTATGACTTTTGTTGTAGAGTTCAATTAGAGTCATTTGGGCAAGGTAGCAAGGTTTGGTCGACATCTCATATTCCCATTTACTTAATAAAGCAATCCAAGAAAGATTATAACTTATCATTTCATGTGACTTCTTGATTCCATACATCATGAAACTTTTCCACCAGTCAAGATGGATGCATGTTGATGTAATGTACTTGAGATAAGCATGTTTAACATTACTCTTGCATAATCTTAACAAGGGTCAACATGTAAGTAAGGGTGTGTTGTCCAAGTTTAAGTTGGAGCTCACTCTTGTAGATTTGATCTTGACACCTTCATCACCACTTAACATGTCATGTTTGAGCTCAAACCCATTGCTTAACTGGTGATAAACACCTAGGGTGTTACAACCCTCCCCCTTATGAGAATCTTGCCCCGAGATTTGGTGCGAAAGACTTTTAAGGGAAGAGAATCATGTCATCCATTTTCCAACCTCAGTGATAGCCTTAGGCTACTTAACTTCGGAGTATCAGAGAGGCTAATTTGGTCGAGACACTTTCTAATACTTGCTCTTCGTGGTAAGTTTTTGTTTGAAGAATTTCTTTCACTAACTTCCATGAAGCATTATTACTTTGGGGGAATCCAAGGTAGCATAACACTTCGTTCTCGGGATACAAAGAGTACTATGGAGCATAAACTAACTACCCATAAAATCTATTTCCCTACTGAATATAGCATGGACCATGTGAACTTTGCACTAGACTACAACCTTTTGAAAGCTACTCATTACAATGGTTCCATGTTCATTCACAAAGTTCAAAAAGCAGTCTTCTACCAAAGTAGCTTGAGTACAACCCTTCATAAGGGATGAGATCACAGACGGGGTAATCATCCTCCAAGGTTGTGAGAAACCGAGTATCCAACAGACAATATCTATGCCGATCGTAACCATTCAATCACTCAGATGCCAACCGATGGAAAACTACATAATGTTCCATGTGTGCAATTCTCCTTCTCTAATGATAACACTTTATTATCTGAGTCTGTTGAGTGAGCGATGAATGCAATAGCTGACTCTGTTGACTCAGTGTTTTCGATGATCATTAATTGGGGAATCCTCTTATCCAAGCGGCAACAGTTATCTGTGTTGAATCTGAGGCAACCTCATGGGTAGAAACACATAGAATGTACCAAGGATAAGTCCGCCTTGGAAAACATTGTTGAAGAAGGATGACAGCGAGGTCTGAAGGTCAACGAAGGTTACAGTTATTTACCATCCAAAGAAACAATACACTACTAAGCAGGTTGAGAACAATTTGCCTTCATGTGCAGTGGCATAGTAAGTTGGGTTGACTTGTACTATCACAAAATTAGCCTAGTTGGACTACTTTTGACATTGAGGCTTCCTTTCTACTGTCAATCAACAACTCAAGCAAAATCTAAAATCTGTTGTTTGACACTTTTCAAATTGTTTTCGATTCACAAAAGCACAAATTGACTTGTAGAACACCGGGACTGCTCAGGCATTGTTGATATGAGAGGGCAAAAGCAAGGCACAAAGGGGTGCAAGGAGTCTTCTCTCGGGCATCTAAAGTATTAACAATGATCACATTGCCAACATGACCTGAACTACAACACAATCTTCTAATATGAGGGATGATAGTAGTCAGCAAAAAAATCATAGCTTTATGTCTCGGTAATCAGTTTATATCCTACAAACTACTACTCCAATGTGCACAAATTTTGGTAGGCATTGAGATTCAAGAGTCCTTTAACAACTGACCAAAATTTAGCTCAAACGGATACCGTTTGACTATCCAAACAAATCATCTACCAAAAATTGCTTTGTTCTAAAATTTTGTGACCGAACTATCAAAACATCTCTCAAATCTGATGCTTTACTCAACCAATCCTCAAACCAACTTAAGACATCGAAGTACCTTAAGCGAGAAATGTGATTGTCAAGTGTTGTGGCAACCCAACCATGTTTGAGCTTCTAATCACCAGCTTAAAGATAAATGATTTAGTGCCATGAAATCTCAATAGATTTCCCATTCTTATTTTCCTTTGATTTACACATTCAGAAGTGTGTTCACAGTCTTTAACTCTGTTTATGACAGTGGTAGCTTTCTCGCTGAGGATGGAGGCTAGTGTTTTCCTTACATGCCTCTTAGGAAACAATCTCAACCGTTGATTTAGACACCAACTCAACGATGCACAAGCATTGAACTAGTGGAATGTTCTTGCAATGCACAATGCATACTTCACGTGGAGTGACAGTCCTACAAAGATAAGGGAACATCTCTGATTATCCTTCTGTGCTTCATCCAATATAATCCAGAACAATCCTTTGATAGCACCATATACATAACGATGCTGACCGAAACTAGGGACGTGCTTTCTCTAGCTCTTTACTTAGCTGATACAGCATCCTACACTATCTGTGTGATTGTCCAAAATGGAATTGACTTGACGACATAGGGCTTGGAGAAGAAAGCAGTACTGGCATCGATGATCGGCTTTGTTGTTTCTTTGCTTAACATTGTTCTGTGAGATCTAGCCTTCATAGTTACCAAAGAGTCATTACCTATCTAGAGATTAACCTTCCTACTGTTAACTAATCAGTTGTCTCTCAACACTAAAGTTTCAAATCTTCACTCTTAACAGCCATAATCGTGGTTGAAGCATAATGGATGGTCGCCATGGAAGTCAGCAGAAAGGGGTCACACCGAAGAAGGTCGATTGATCATCGTGCACATAAAGGTCAAGACTTGGACAGAAAGCTCATAAGCACTAGGTGACCTATTATAGGACATAATATCCTGGTCCATCTATCATCCAACTGATAACTTGTCCAACTTTAAGTGTTGTGTGCCCTTTTTATCCAACAAGGATGACATAAGTTGCTCACTAGATGACCGACGTCATTACAAGGATAGCCAAGTAGAGTCACATGTCTACCATCTCTTGCAGTCTGTTTATGTTCATGGCAGCGACCTATTCTTCAAAGGTTATCCTTTGGATGACTCCAGAAGGAAATCCTATTGTATCTAGTTCGATGTACAAATCTTTTAACAAGATAAGGAGAGATAACCAAGGAAGAGCTTACGTGAAAATAACACATCGGTGTAGTTCTGCAATGGATCATGACTAGAAACCTCGATACTAGCATGTGCCGAGCAGCACAACCTTGTGTGCGCACCCACAGGAGGCTCTCGGTTTCATCGCGGCACCGTAGATCGCTAATCGTGGCACCATTACTGAACATACAATCCACTAGAATTTTCACGTGGCACAAATTTGGTTGCATAGAAGCAAGCACCATGCAAAGGAGGAATAGCAAGCAAAGGTAGTCACAAGGTTAGGAATCAACAAGGAGGTGATCCAAAGATTAAAACACAGCGCAAGAGAACATAGCCAAAGACAACTGAGCATGGAACTCTTGTTTAATTTCCATATACGCGTTGTGTCCACCAAAGTGATTACCAGGTAAAGATTAACATGAGATTTGGTCTTGCCGAGCAGCAACATGAGATCAAGACTGATAAACATCTAGAGACTTGAAAGGGTTGGAGATTAGATAAATGAGATTCGAGGGACAAAGCCAATGCACTAACTAGGGATTCAGTTGATAAAGCAATGACATGATCTACAAGGAAAAGGTTCCAAAGCAGGGTAGATAGCAATTAGCGTTGCACCAGATCATTCGTAGGAGAAGTAGCAATGAGGTCCGACAAGGATTTTTGAGCAAGGTCCTCCCACACAGGAGCGGACAACCACGACACATATAAGCATTCAAGGGAACTAAGCTTGGGCCTAAGGTCAAGCAAAGGCATGGACAAAGGTCTTCTTAGCGCAATGTTCAAGGGCTAGCAACCACATGTACAGGCTTGGGCTCCTAAGAGAGAACTTAATTGGAGACAACAACCATGGGATTATCAAAACTTGGACACTATTCTAGGATAGCGCTCTTCAACACTCATATGCTTATCGAGGGCAAAAGGGGTGACAGCTACAACACTACCTAGATAACGAGCATCCACACCTACATCAACCTTAAGCGAGCATTTTGAAACACTCAATCCAATCAGCTTAAGCGACTATTACTAAGCACAAAGCTCGCACATAACAAGCAGTCACCTACAACAACAACACTACACATAAACATGCAAAACATGGTGGTAAGATATTGTTATCTTTTATTTCCTTTTTACTGAGTAGGTGGATAACTCTTCAAAATAAGTTGTACCTACATTTAGAAATTTATTTTTCAAAGGGGTGAAGTTTTTGCTAACTACTAACTTGTCATCTATTTCCTTTGGAAGCAAACATACAAGGCGAAGCTAATCACACACTATCTTCAAGCACAACTATTCAAGCGGCATGAAACATGGCATTTTGTTTAGCTTCACACAGGGAAGATAGTAACATCACATTGATCACAAGTTACTTAGTAGTAGAACAAAGTGAGGGAAGCATATTTATGCACAAGCACAATCATGATGCATGCTCATCCTATTCGACCTCACGAAATTACCAGCCTAAGGTGGCAATCACGTTCTATGACGGTGGCATAACACGTACTCTCTCGATTTATAGCTAGTCGTCAGCTACATTCAATCTACACATTCGTGGTTAGCGTACCTACAGGCAAATTCACTGCAGCCCATCCCCACAAGAGATAAATAAGCACACAATGAAAGCAATAAACTAAGATACTCTCCATATATACATCCCTAGATATATAAACTTCGGTATCCATAGCTACCCAACAGATATACCCACAATTAAGTACCTTCATATATATATGTGTGTAACATGTAAATATTTTAGTAACCAAAGCTAACTCTCCCCTAGACCGACAGTTGGACGGTCATGCTCTCACAACTCACACTTACCTGGGCATAGAGGCAATTGATCCATACATTACCATTCAAGTGAACGGCATCCACACAATAGCACGCCATATGGATGACGAAAGTAAAATTGCAATAAAGTACATCCCCCATAGTTAGTACTTAGATAGCCACCTAATAGTCCTTAACAGGGCATAAAGGAGGATGTCGCTAGCATAGTTTTTCAAATAAGTTTTGACAAATTTGCCTGTAGCTAAAGTTTTAGTTAAAATAGGCTTTTTAAAACCAAAACTTTGTTTTTAAAACTATGTACATGACAGTATTATGCTTGATCTTGCTCTAATGCCAGCTATGACAGAACCGCCCATTTATACTAGATCAAGTATGGCTGTCCCCGCTAACACGTTGACACACACATACTTTCACTTATATAAACCCGGTAGTCCGCCGAGTGTCACGAAGGACCTCGGTAAATCAACATCACAACCAAGATTGCGTGATTAAGCAAATACACATCACATACGCAGAGTTGCAGCGGAAATAATATTACAATTGGGTTCACAAATAATAGTACAAGTTTGGGTTTGAAAACTGATTAGTGTAAACAACATAGCTTTTAAATGATTACATTAATATAAGTTCCAAATACATTGCTAGCATAAGTGACATCCTCTGACAAAAGCATATAGATGAGAAATAAATATAGAGTCACCGAGCCCATCGACGGTTAGCCACCATCTTTAGCAGGCCAAGAACTTCACCTACAACAAGGTTGGATAAACCCTGAGTACTCGAATGTACTCAGCTAGACTTACCCGTCATAAACCAGAAATAAAGTGACACCAAAGAGTATGCAAGGCTTTATAGACGGAGCTAGCTTGACAAAATTTTGCATAAAAGCCACTAGTTGAGCTATACATTTTATAATTCGGTAACCAAGTTAATTATATCTATTCATCTTTAGATTAGTAACTAACCTATGCCAAACATGTGGAATATTATTTAGTAACAGGCGATAGTAACCATATCCGGTATAATGTTGTAACATCATCATCATCATTATAACCATCAAGTTCAATTAAGTTATTCTACGTTGTCGCTGCTCAGTCAAGTTCTCACTATCCAGGAGAGAAAGCGATTCAAATATATTCCTACCCAGCAAGGGAAATTATTCCTAACACACACCCAATCAACCTAATCAATGGTTGCCTCGGGTCACCTTTGGTATAGCTCAGGAACAAATTCGTAGGTCCAAGCAGCGCCGCACTCTCAGGGAATCCACTCTGCCAAGAGGTCAATCTCTCCTTTGGACTTACGCCAATGGCTCCCCGCACATCCTTACTACCGCCAGAGTGCGCACTTTCACTTCCCGGCTTCCGACCGGAGTTGAGCTACTCAGCTTTGCGGTCGGAACAAGTTATCCGACCAACTAAGTGATAGGCATACGTTCAACATGACATGAGGACGTACAGTGTATTAGTCCTTAAACAACACAGACGGGGATAGATCCACACCCAAGACCTCCATGTCTAGAGTTCTTAAATAGCAGTGGTACAGAAAACTGATGGGAAATTCAGAGATGCATAACTAGAGTTCTAGACCTCCAACAAAGATGAATCATAACTTTTTGAAAATCTTATGAAGTTACCTACAACTTTATTATTATCATCTCAAGATGATTCTACATCTAACAAGGTCAATTAATCCAATGAATGCATCTCTATCAAAAACATGGACATAATCTGATATGCAACTTTAAACAGCTATAACTGGTGTTCCACATGTCCAATAAATGTTGTTCTAGACTTTTTAGAAATATTAGCAAATCCTAAACAACTTTGTTATAAATACCTAGAGCTAATTCTACTATTAAAAAGGCCCCACAGTACCAACAAGGCAACCCTATCTGGGTTTGGGCAGAAATAGCCACAGAAATTTAAGCCACTATAACTAAAAATCTACTTAACCAAAAATTATGATTTTTAGCTTTTTTGAAAATCTTAAGAAAAGTAATACAACTCATTTATTGTTATAAAGGCATGATTCATAACTTAACTGAGCCAATTAATACAAACATGCAGGACTATTCAGAATAGGAGCAAAGCAACATAGAGCATTTGTTATTTTTATAGCTCTTAAACTATCAAGCCCAAACTCCTAAAATTTTTAGCACATCATATACATATCATCAGTAGCCTACCATAAAAATTTCACATTTATATTAGCAAACCAACTGCAGTTATGAAAAAGACAAGACATAACCAGCATTAAAAATCTAACTGCATAAATTGATTTTTACAGCAAAAACTTTAAACAAAAACATGCCATATTATAGATCTACTTCATAGATAATTTCACAAGGATTCCAAAAGTTCTCATTTGCTATTTTTGGATTTGTCTACAATTTACTATGATTTATTAAAGTTTCAGCCGATTAAAGGAAAAAGAAAAAAGAGAAAACCACTTTTGCATTGGGAACCCTGGAGATCTCAGAACCCAACTAAGTCCATATATGTAAATATATGTGTCTAGCATTTATGCAAAGTGAACACATGAAAAAGCTTCTATTTATGATTCACCCCCGCTTCTTCTTTCCCTCGAAAGCTGGACGTAGGGAATCGACGGCTGCGGCTGGTGAGGTCATCGTCGATGGTGGGGAAGGGCCGGCCGGGCTCTGGCAGTGGCCAGCCAGGGCCGCGCCTGGCCCTAGCCTTGGTCGGCTGTAGCCAACAGCTGCTCTACAGTGGTAGCAGGTGGTGGCTGACAAGCATGGACACAGCGGCGAGGCTTTCCGGTGCTTCGCTGGCTGGAGGACGACGCGAGGAGGCACTGGAGGGGCATGGGGCTAGGTGCTCAGATGGTTGGAGGTGCCGAGCAGCGGGGGTGGATGGGGCAGGGCTTTGCCACGGTAGCCATGGGCGCACCCACGCCCCTAGGGCTGAGAGCTGCGGGAGAAAGGGTGAGAGCAAGGGAGAAGTGCGCGAGCTGGAGTGAGGAGAATGGAGAGGGCAGGGGGGCTAGGCTCGGCCTCGGCCTCTCCAAAACGATGAGCGAGGGTGAGTTGGCGCACATGCAGCGAGCGCGCGAGACCACGCGGCGCTTGGTCCTACACACGGTTGGCCACGAAGGCCATGCAACACTGATTCAAAATTTCCAATTCTACCCAAAAAATGCGACTGAACATCAATATTTCTCCCTTCGTAACTCATAATCCGTTAAGTTTTGACATAAGCGGTAGTAACAAATGTTGTAGAGCTACGCGAGATCTCCAACTTTGCTTAAAGTGCCAAAGTCTAATTCGGCCTAGTTGGAGAGATAAAAGGTTCCAAAGTGGGGTTCATGAAACTTGAAAACTGAACACTTCTTCCAACACAGCCGATTTTTGGAGCTTCAAAACAGCATTGAGTTAATTCTTGAAAGTCCTATTCGGGACACTTAGAAGTCGAATAAAGCCTTGATCCTAAAATAAAGTTTGTTCTACTCCACTCAAACTTCAACTTTTATTTAGGTTCCACTGCCATGCAAACACTCTAAGCCATAGTTCAAACCAAGTCAAAGTAGCATCATGGTAAAGCTTAAATTAGAGTTTTATACCAATTGAGGCATTTTCTTGATTTCTGCTCAACACGAACCCTTCATGACTTTTGTTGTAGAGTTCAATTAGAGTCATTTGGGCAAGGCAGCAAGGTTTGGTCAATATCTCATATTCCCATTTACTTAATAAAGCAATCCAAGAAAGATTATAACTTACATTTCATGTGACTTCTTGATTCTAGACATCATGAAACTTTTCCACTGGTCAAGATGGATGCATGTTGATGTAATGTACATGAGATAAGCATATTTAACATTACTCTTGCATAATCTTAACAAGGGTCAACATGTAAGTAAGGGTGTGTTGTCCAAGTTTAAGTTGGAGCTCACTCTTGTAGATTTGATCTTGACACCTTAATCACCACTTAACATGTCATGTTTGAGCTCAACCCCATTGCTTAACTGGTGACAAACACCTAGGGTGTTACACAGGGTGCCACAAATTGTGGATGTGGTGGCCATCCACGCGGGCGCGTCCAATAGCTCAAGTGTAGATGGCTTGGATGGCATGGGCTCCTAGGGTTCTCACTGGTGAGCGCGGTAGAAAGCAGAGGAGGAAGAAAGGTCAGGGATGATAGGTGGGACCAGGTGGGGCCATTGTTGGCGGTCTCTATTGATCAAATCTGACCGCCAAATAAGTCACAAAAGAGGAGAAATTAGCAATCTTAATCACATACGCATTTACTATTAACCAAGTTCCACATGTATTTGGAGAACATTATTTTGTAGGTCAGAAACATAAATACATGGAATAAATCACCAAAAGGCGCTTTCCAACGCTGATTTGCGCAAAGGAACAAGGGAGACGCCCATCAACTCAATTAAAATTGGGCAAAAACCCACGGAGCAGAGATCCATGATCAGCCCATGGCCTGCCACGCAAAGGCAGTGGCGAGGCGGTGCAGTCAAGGGCAGCGTAGTCAAGGGGCGGCCGGTGTGGTAGAACCGCCTGAAATAACACACTTATGGAGGCGTTTGTCTTCCACTAGACACTAAGCACCCTGAGAGCGGGCTACATTGGTCAGATTTTGTCGAGCACACCCCAAGGGAGAGCTCAAATAATCTACATTTTCCCCTCAGGATCCAATAATGAGAACGAGTTTACATTACTTAGTCCATTTCTTACATCTAGAGTTCTTAGAAATACATTATTACGGGACCAAATTCAGTGTGCGGAAATTAAACAGCGGAATGAAAAGAAACATCTATCGATAATACACAAGGATCCGTCTGTGCCCACCAGAAGAATCCTTCACACAATAGCTACTCCTCAAGCTGTACCTACAACAGGGGTAAATAACCCTGAGTACATAATGTACTCGCAAGACTTATCTAACTAGTGGGAATAATTTCCTGACTCCATGGAATATGATAAGCTTTATGGTTTGCTAGGTTTCTTTTTATAGAAAGCAATACTAATAGTGCATCCTTATGTATGTTTATTTTTTAGCGGTCATGATTATTGCATTATCTAGCCATTCTATGTAAGCACCTATTCTACTTTCAAGCAGGAGTTGAGCAAATAGTTCCATTTCACTACCTTTCATCTTTCAGTTCTTACTACGGTGCTAGATTGTAGACAAGCCATACCGGATCACTGGTGATTCATGAATCAATGTGCCTAGCTAGGTACTCCGAAACACATGCCCCGCTTGTATGCTAGGCACAAGTAGGACCAACCCGCTACTCTCCTATCACGGGGTCTAGGTCCCCGTCCAAACTTGGACTCCAAGCCCCCACTCCTGAATCCCGAACCTAGTGCGGTGCTTAGACCTCCACCATCCTGCCTCCAATCAGTCGGTCCAGAAAGAGCCGGAACCCACGACAAGAGAGCAACAAGCCTTCCCTGCACCCATACCCAAGTATGTGCTCGGGATAATAAGTTTGTGACTTGCCTAGAGTCCAATGCAATGGTCGGTCCTTAACCGACTCGGATAGAGAAATAGTGTAACCAAGCTATGTCCCGTTGGCCATAGGACACAACCTCTTACACCCACCAATACCCAAATCATATTCCTGCCCGGTCTCCATTTTCCTTTTACCATTTTATCATGAGTGATAATGATAATCACCTATTGTGAGCAACGACAGGTTACTCACGCTACTAAAATCCTGAGCATAGCAACTAATCAACCTATGCTAGTAGGACTCATAGGTAGGTATATCTATGCATATAGTTTCCATAAAATGCCTGTAACGTAAATGCACATCACATATATATTCAGATAACATTCAAAATAAGGGTTATGCATCAGGGCTTGCCTTGGGCAGGCGGGGTGTCAACAAAGTCAGCAACTGAAGGCTCTAGGGCTCCCACCTGTACGAGAACCTCCTCCTCATACTCCTCGATGATCTCCTCGTACTCCTGCTCACCCGCAAGCATGAACTCTATCAACTTGTTATCTACATGCATGAAATGATGATGCAACACTTAATAATACGGCAACAACACCTCTTAAAATAAGAATACATCTATCAAGCTACTAAGCTAGCTTTTCTGACTAATACGCTAAGTTGTCTATCATTTCGATTAAATAGGTATGAAATATTTCATGTATTAACTTAGCAACTAAAGGCTTTCTCACTCTTAATATCGATTTATCATATATATGATAAAATAAGGAGTATTAGCTACCCTATTTATCAACCTATTCTAAGGCTACAAAAATTATAGTGAGCACATAATAATACAATGAACCTACTGTAAAAATTTCATGGCTAAATCTATTACCAATTTGCCACAAAAATTCCTACAAATATTAAGCTAAATAATGCTAAGCTTTCCTAAATGAATTAATGAATCTATCATTATCATAGATAACTATAAACTGAATATACCAACAGATAGATCCCATTTTTGTGATCCTAACAAATTTTGTTTCACTATTTTTGAACCCCTACAACATTTATTATAATTTTCCAAAGATCAGCTCACAATTTAAATTAGAAAAGCATCTACTAATTCCCTAGAAAAAGAAAATTGAATTCAACCTGCGGCCCACTAACTCGTGGTGCGGCCCACTCCCGCACAGCGCACGTGCACATGCGTGACCCACCGGTAAGGCCCACGTGGGCGTGGCCCAACCGCGCGACGACGGCCCACGATGGGGAGGCTTGCACGCTGGTAATTTTGTGAAACCGACCTTGAGCTACCTAGAATTCTCCCCAAGGTTCACAGCACTATTCCTACCATCAGCGCTTAAGCAAACTAGCCCTTGGAACATCTTATCTTTACCATAGCCAGGTCCTCAGGCACCCGCGCGCAAACCGACGCGGCGGCGACGGCACTGGGCAGACCCACCGGCCAGCCTAGCCCCTCCCCGCTGCCAATAGCAAGCCAATGCTCACCTAGATGCAAACACGAATCGGTGGGCGGTGAAGCGGTGAACAAAGATGCGGTCCAGAGCTCTCTCCATGGCATTAGACTCCTCCCTGCGGCGACGTCCATGTTCCCATGAGACAAGGTACAAACGACGTGAATGAACTCAAGAATGGGCATCAGCAACTCACCCAGAACCTACCTGACGTGGGGGCTTTACCGGGGATGGACCGGGTGTGTCCGGCCACACACACACAGCAAGCAAAGCGACGGCTATTGTGGCGCGACCATGTCAGCGGCGCTGGGCAGGCTGTAGCTATGCAAATTAGGGTGCGTATGGGGTGGAGGACTGCGAGGCGAGGCTGGGGGTGCAACCAATTGGACTCAGGAGGACCAGGCAGGTAATGCCCACGGCAATGGTGTCTAAGCCTTTAATGGCGCGATGGTGAACGCCAACTCCAAATTGGAGCTTGCCAAGGCACGATCTAACATGGTGCGGGGTCGGTTGGCTAGCAGGCTAGAAGATGGAGTTGGGAGCACACTCAATTAACTGGACACGACCTATCCACGTTGAATTGGTGACATGGCATGGCTGGACTAGCAGCAGAGGAGAGAGGGGAAAAGAAAGGAATGGGGCCGGCTGCTTGTCCAAGCTCTGGCGGGACGTGGCTGACACAGATACGCAAGCACTGCGAGCCAACAAAGCCAGGAGAAGGGGGGCATACTCGCATGCGGGCGGTGGCAGCATAGCAGCACGGTCCTGGCGCCATTAATGGCGTATGACAAGCGGGTCGCCTCGACAAGGCCACGTGCATGAATTCAATGACAACGGCATAGAGACACAGGCGGACACGACTCAACACTATGACATGGCGGTGATAGCATGGCACAACATGGTGACGGGATGATGGTGGTGCAGTGGCTTAGGCAGATGCGACGCGATGCAAAGCAGTGGTAGCGACCCAGCGAGGGTAGGCGACCAGGCCATCGGGCCTGTCGAGCATGGCGATGCATGGTGCGGGAGTGTGTGTGCTCTACTCATGCAACAAGTGCCTAGGCACGGCAGTGGCGATGCCACTGCACCCGAGCGGAATGGCGATGGCGTATGGCAGAGCAGAGCCGGCAATGGCGCGACGTGGGAGGTCCCAAGTCACCGACAGCGACATCAGCGGCAGCGCACCTCGCAGCAGTGTGGAGGAGCAACTGCACGCCCGAGCAGCCAGCCACTGTGACTAGCCGAGCGCGGCCAGTGCACCGACGATGGCACAGGAACACGGTGACCGACGACGACACAGAAACCGACCGGGAACGTTATGCGCACGATTTTTAAAGTGTTCAAAAAACCCTAAAACGTTGATCTAATCGCCAAGCCACCTAAGCAATTCTTAAGAGGGCATATTAAGCTACTAAAACAAGCCATGAAACCACACCACTACTTAACCCGATTCTTCTACAAAAATTACCAAACCTAGCTTTGTCAAACCACTTTTCAGACGTACCAAATTGACTAAGTCTCGATCGGATTCGTGTCACATTTGATTTCCAAGCTATTAGGTATGCTAGCTAGTGAATTCATTTTTCGACCACAGGTATTTCATCATCACCTATACGGTTTGTACTTCTAACTTTACTAAAATTCAGAATATACATTCTATAATGTTTTCGTTCAATAAAAATTCACGAACATCCATACTTGATAGTTTTATACGTCACGATCGACCTTTCGTTAAGCATTTCCGTTGGTCGTTTTAAGTTACGAAAATTGATTTACACACTATATCACATGCATTAACACATAACCATGATGCTAATGACATGTTTTTGCAAAAGATTTATAGTGTAACACCGAGGATGTTATAGCCGGTCCCCTGCTGCTGCGCCTCAGCCTCTCCTTCGACGGGTGGCAGCATGGCTCCATGCTAAGGCGGTGCAACACAAGGCTTCGCGCCAAGAATAGCTAGAGCACTACCAAATATTCCACTCCAAGTATGTGCTATACAAATATTTAGTTCATCCTTTGTTGAAATGATGAATAGTTGCACTGTCTATAATTCATCTGTGCCTAAGCTGTAACTTAGTATTCCCTAAGATTTAAGTTTGTTGGCTAAAATGTCTCATCCTTAAAACTTGAAACTTGTGGGTTGCAAAAGCATGATCCTTTTCTAAGTTGTTGCAAGTTATGATATGGTAAATAGAATATGCTATGACTTTATTGTAAGAGAAACTTGACATTCGGAGTTTTTATTTTCAAAATGCTAAAATCAAAAGTTCCTCAATGGTTATGAACTTCTACCACAGCCATATGACATGATTCAAATGCAAACCTTAGTCATATGTTACTTATATTCACATTGAGTTTTGTCAAATTGTTGTGACCCTGGTTGAGATTCTCATCATGCACCCATGATCAAGATTCACGTACACCCACAAATAAAATGCTAACTCTTACATTGAGAGTTACGCAAAAACATGTTCTTCATCCACCTAAAATAAAAACTCCATTCATTGGTCATGAGTCTTTCTCTCCAAAGTTTTCATATGCCAAAAAGAAGTATGGGGCTATGCTAAAAAAGAGAGACACATGAAGCTCTCAAAGTAGCAAAAGAAAAGAAGAAAAAAAAGAATGGAACGCATGAAGGTTCCAAAGTATTGAAAAACAAAAGAAAAGAGATAGAGATAGCCCAAACTTCTAAGGCAATTATCAAAAGAACAAAAGTCATGATCAAAGGAATACCAAAAATATTAGGATTAGAAAATATTCCACACTTGCACATCTTGATCAAAGTGTATGACTTGCATCTCCTTGGATCCGATTTTTGACTTAGTAATATATGTGATGTAAGTATGCCCCTCATTTCATTCCTACCCAAAGACTCCACTCAAAGCCTTTAGTGATAGGATGAAAAGAAGGCAAAACAATCAAATGCCTTGGTGAGGATCATACAAATTGTGCGATTGAGTGAATCATTTGAGGAACTTACATTTTATTTTTGCAAAACTCATAAAACCTCCAGATAGAAGATAGATGATAGAATGAATGATTGGTAATTCTCTTAAATCGTTCTATCTTTTAACCGCCTAAGACTTGGAAAAGCAATAAGCGCCACAGGGATTAAGTTAAAAGGGTGGATAGAATGCCAAACTTATTTAAATTGAGGAAGAATACTTTGTTATAGGCATGGCACTTGTGAATTATATTCGTCATTGTAGCAACTACTAATCAACAACCAAAAACTTAGCAATTTGCTTGGGATGAGCAAAGGTTAAGCTTGGGGGAGCTTATTGGCGGTCTCTATTGATCAAATCCGACGGCCAAATAAGTCACAAAAAGAGGAGAAATTAGCAATCTGAATCATATATGCATTTATTATTAACCAAGTTCCACATGTAGTTGGAGAACATTATTTTGTAGGTCACAAACACAAATACATGGAATAAATCACCAAAAGGCACTTTCTAACGCTGATTTGCACAAAGAAACAAGGGAGACGCCCATCAACTCAATTAAAATTGGGCAAAAACCCACGGAGCAGTGATCCATGACCAGCCCATGGCCTGCCACGCAAAGGCGGTGGCAAGGCAGTGTAGTCAAGGGCCGGCCCCTGCTGGCGCGCCTCAGCCTCTCCTTCGATAGGTGGCGGCATGGCTCCATGCTAAGGCGGTGCAACCCGAGGCTTCGTGCCAAGAATAGCTAGAGCACCGCCATACCTCCGTGTATAAATAGAGGGGTACCCCTCTCTCACAAACACCACATTGAGCAACACCTCACTCTCTACTCTCTTTAGTTTAACCTTTTAGTTGTACTAGAGCAAGGCAAAGCCACCTTGGAGGGCTTAGCTCCTTGGAAGAAGAGATTCTTGGTATGAATATCAATATGGGTTCTTCCAAAGTCGTGTCTTCACTTTATTATTATAGCCATGCTTATGAACTAGAGTATAGTTATTGTGTTATCATCTTTATATATGAACTAGTGCAGAGTTTATGTGTCATGAGAGTAGCACACTTAACTTTATGCTTAAAGAATCATATAACTTATATAATTAGAATTAGAGCTAAGTTGAGGTGGCCGTTCATCATGCCACCAGGTGTGCCCAAGTTCTTTACCTATCGATCCGTAGGGTCGGGGACTCGATAGGATTTGGGTATTTTCTGTATACACAAACGTGGTGCTTGGGTATGGAGAGACAGGTGAATGCATTGTCCCTCTTTGGTTGAGGGCTAGGCGATAGGTGGTGATAGCCCTGTCCATCCTTTGTAATCCCCCATGTTCATTTAGGGTGTAGGAGTCTAAATTGTCACATGAGGTTGCTAGCATACTAGTACTCAGTGGCCTCCCGGTCTGCTTCACACTTAGCCCTAAAACTAATTACGTAATTTGTATGATTATCAACTAATCTTTGTGTGACTAAACTAGACCAATGCCTACTCGACTTAAGATTATTCTTTTATCCTTACTTTTCTATTTTATCCTTTGAGGAATGCCAAGTGTGTGTCCACTATCTTGGAATTACTATTCTTACACCTATTATAAGCATTGGTGTACTTGCAAGCATTATTATTCAAGTTTAGATCCATACTAGAATCTTAATCAAATGCCTTCCTTTGGGAAAATATAAATAACGATACCCTGAATACTTTCGGGTGAAATGCTACAATGATAGCTCCGTGCGCTTGCGGATAAATATCTAAAATTGTTAAGGAACTATCAAGGCTATTTTTTAGTAGCATGGCTACACATTAGTTATGTTGCTAAGAAGTACCAACAAGGTATTTCTAATGCCATTGCTAAGGATGGATTCAAACCCCGTACTTAGTAGTGATGTTAAGAAAAACCAACAAGCATTTTTGGCGCCATTGCTGGGGAAGGCATATTGATTAAAGAATCTAGTAGGACATGTTCATGATAATATGCATGTAAGGTAGCCATTGTTTATATAGGATCACTTTGCCTATTTTCTCCTGTTGTGGATGAAAACATGATGGTGTATGACTGGTTTTGATCTACCGAACAACTACACCGCAAATATGGAGGCACTCCTAAGGAAGAAACAGTCTCATGCCGCTTCTTCTTCTGCCACTCCACCGACAGACAAACTAGTCACCCCCACACCATCCGCTATGTAACACCCCAGGTGTTAGTCACAAGTTAAGCAGTGGAAATTGGACTTAAGTAGGATATGCCAAGCAATGATTATGATCTCTAGTTCATAATATGGAAGTAATGATGAAGGTATTGAGGTCAAACCTATGAAAATGAGCCCCAACTTGGACTTGGACAATACACTTTGCTTACATGTGGACCCTGGTTAAGATTAGGCATGAGTAATGTTAAACATGCTTATTTCATGTACATTACATCAACATGCATCCATCTTGACCAGAAGAAAAGTTTCATGAAGTTTGGAGCCAAAAAGTCACATGAAATGATAAGTTACATTTTTGCTTAAATTGCTTCATTTAGCAAATGGAAACACGGGATGTTGACCAAACCTTGCAACCTTGCTCAAACAACTCTAATTCAACTCATGAACAAAAGTCATGAAGGGTTCATGTTGAGCAAATGTCAAGGAAATCCTTCAATAGATCAAAAAGGATAATTTAAGGTTTATCGTGATGCTTTGACCAAGGTCAAATAATAGTGTGGAAACAAGTTATGAAGTTTGACCTTAAATAAAAGTTGAAGTTCCAGTGGAGTACTTCAAACTTTATTTTTGGACCAAGACCTTATTCAACTTCTAAGCATCTCATATAGTGGTCTCAATTTTGAATGTAGTGCTGTTTGGTCCCTCTAAAATATTTCTGTCCCTGATCGGCAACAGCGAGTTGACATGTTACATTTTTATCTTCCAAATTCGTATGGTAGATCAATTTAATTCCTTAATATGGGTTGGAGTACACTATGTGGAGGAAACAACAAAATAAGTCTCATCACTTTTGGAGCACGTTTGGACATTCAAAGGTAGTTTCAAAAACAGCTAATGGCACTGAATTCCTTTACCAATGCCTAAATGTTCCAAGTCTGAACTCAGTTTCAGGTACTACACTTTGGAGCCTTGTATCTCTCTAACCAATCCAAACCAGTCCATCATGCTTTAAGCAAAGTTGTAGAGCAAGATGTGTACAACAAACTTTGTTCAAAGACCCAATCCTAAATCACCCTCTGAGTTTGTAAACAGAGGCTCAAAGATAGAATCTACAGCTATTTTCAGACATAGAAATATTAGTAACCACTTAATTGACGCGCCGCATTCTCATGCTTTTGTTAAGCAACTCATGTTGAGCCAAATATAAAAGTTGGACTACCGGTTTTGGGGAAGAGCATGCAAAAAAAGATGGCGCCAGTTTGACTTCGTTTTGACCATCAATTTGGAATTTTGCTCATCGCTCTCAATGCGCTGACATTATTATATTGGGCGCTAATTACCCACTAATTTGTTGCTCTAATGGTAATGCACCCTTAATCAAAGTTGGAGAGTATTTAGAGATGATCAAACTTCATTTTAAGCCCAAGGACCAAATTGGCCCATAGCCGGCACAAAATGGCGTCCCGCAGTGGCGACACCAACGCCCGACACCTGCTCAGCTTAATGCCTTCGTGGCGTCCATGCTAGGTAGCGTGGCCGCACCTCCTCTGCCATGTGCCCCTACCTTACCACCTCGTTGTCGCCTGAGTGCCTCATGCTCCATGCGGTCACGGACGCCCTCCGCTTTCTCTCTTGTTCACTCGCTCTCCATCTTCCTCGCTCTAAGCTCACAAAGACACCGTAGCCATTGATGGCCCAGCCATGCTCGCTGCCACTGCTGCTCCAGCCTCCTCCAACTTCCCTCTGCCCAACTAGCAGCCACACCTCCTTTCCCTTGCCGTGCCTCGCCTTCTGCGCTCCTCGCCGTGGCCGCTTGTAGCCGTTCCCCCACTGTCGCTGGACCATGCGGCTGGGAGCCATCGGCCCATGTGGCTGCATCGCCACTGGCCATCCTAGGCCATAGGACAGGCACTGGTAGGTGCGCCCGACAGTAGGCAAACGCCCCAGCCCGCTGAAATCTCCATCCTCGTGCGCCTCCTCTGCTCCAACTCGCGTCGGGGACCTCGTGCAATAATTGGAATAAGTGCAGGGGGCTAACTACAAAGTTTGTGACTTAGTTGAATAGTGCCTAGAAGGACATGTTCGCTGGAATCTATTTTCGTGAAAGTTCGGGGTCCTCGGTGCAAATCTAATTTTCTTTTATGGCTAAAACTTTGGAAAATCATAATAAATTCTAGAAAAAATGTAAAATAGCAAATGAGGACTTTTTTGATTCCTTGTGAGTAGATCCACACAGTAGAGTCATAATATGATATGTGTTATTAGAAAGTTTTTGATGTTTTGATTTATTCTTATAAAGTGCTTTTAGAAATCCTTTTAAGTTCTCGGATGCATATCTTGAGTTATAGAAGTCCAAAAATGGTAATTCCAGTTGTGTTAATCTTGTGATGACATTATCTAGCTAATAAAAATACTGGAGTATGATTGAGTTATTGATTTAACTAGTTTAATGCTTGATAAATGGTTTTAAATGGCTTATAAATAATTTATATGTGCAAAAATGTGAAATGTTGTTCCTTTGCTATTGCATGGTGATAATGTGGCCTTAGAAACCCTAATATGGCTATATGTTTATAGAAAATAATGATCTTTAGATTTATCTTGTTCTCACATGTTTATTAATAATTAAGATTTGTCTTTTTCATAGCAATTAAATTATAAAACCTGAGCATTTAATATTTGTACAGTAATCATGTTTTGTCATCATCTATCTCACATAAAAATTTGAGATCCAAATAAGATGTTTGCAACATCACCTATAATTAATATATAAGTTTTTATATATAGAAAAGCTAATAAAAGTTTGTCAGTAGATGCCTGTGTTTATGCCATGTAATACTTCAAATAATTGGTGCTAGGTAATGTGATTGCTTGGTTATAATTAGGAGTTGCATGGAGCTGTATATATAGCAACAAAATGTTAGTTGTTAACAACATAAATGATAAATGCATATAGTTCTATCTCTGCTGTTATGGCTGCATGTACAGTTTCTATGGTGGTGATATTTTCATAATGCAAATGATGTTTTCTGTAGATATGTTGAATATGAAAGTTGTATATAATTTCCTTATCTTGCTTGTCCTAAAATTTCATTATTTTAGGCTGGCTGGTTGAGGAGTTATAGATTTTACAAGTTTGCTGTCAACTTTTTTAAACATGGAATCATGTATTGGTGATAATAGGAGAGTTGTAGTGTTTTTCCTAAGCTTTCCAAAATGTTAGAGAACACCCTTTTTGGTGGTCTAGAACTCCAGTTATGCATTTAGGAAGTTAAATTAGTTTTCTGCGCTTAGTTGTATAAGCTTTGCTTCATGATGTATTTTGACCTTGTTATTTGTTGAATAAGCTCCTGGTGTTAATCACAAAGTTTTAGATAATTTCATTAGCTTTCCATAAAGTCTTGAATCACACTTTTTGCATGCCTAGAACTCTGGGTATGTTTAAAACAAGTGACTGTGGTGCTGCTGTTCAAAATATGTGTTTGTACCTAAAATTATTTGCTTCACCTTGCTTTGCTTTGTGTGTTGCTAAGTGTAACCTTGTGCTCATCTTGAATACTTTTATGTGAGGCATCTCATATTGCCATTCTTCACATTCATGCACTTGCATTGTTGCATCTCATCTAGGTATGCTAGATGCACCACGTGAAGGACGTGATGATGGAGTCGAACCAAAAGACGGTGTTGGTGGACCTATCCTGAAGATGGAAGGACCCCTGGAGTACATGCTTGAACAGGAGATGCTCACCAAGCGAGTGTCATCTAACAAACACTAACCTAGTGTTAGATCCCAAGCAAGCCTCAAAGCATTCTAAGCCTCCTATGTTTTTACAAATATCACTTGAGTCCTTTATGTTTGATGCATTAGGTTATAAGAGTTGATTGGAACCTCTTGATGTATAGAACTACCTTGTCCAAAAATATACCTTGAACCCTATGTAGGTCCAAGAATGAATGTATGCTTAACAATGCTTAGACTGGTAGAAGTCGGGTGATTTCCTATCAACTGCGAGATATAGGTGGATACCAAAGCATGGTTGGCTATATTTGCTATCGTGGAAATAACCATGTGTTGATAAATAAAAGGAGACCGGGCGGGATTATGATAGAGAAGCAACAAGGCATGGAGGTCTTGGTGCCTATTTATCCCTGTCTGTGTCAGTTAAGGACCGATTCGCTGTACGTCCTTATGTCATGTTGAACGCATGCCTAGCACTTAGATGTCCGGATAAGTCATTCTGACCGCGAAGCCAAGTAGCTCAACTCAAGCCAGGACCCAATAAGTGAAAGTGCGCACACTGGAGGAAGTAAGGATGTACGGGGAGCCAGTGGCATGAGTCCAAGGGTAGACCGGGCCTAAACTTCTTGGTAGACTGGTAGTATCCTTGAGGGTGCGGCACTGCTCGGTTCCGCGACTGTACCTAAGTTGTACAATGGTGACCTAAGACTACCTTGACACAGGAATGTCTGGGTTTGTGTTAAGAATAACTCCCCAGCTGGTTGGAATCAATTTGAGTCGCCATCTCTCCCAGATAGTGAGAACTTGACTGTACAGCGACAACGTAGCATTAATTGATGGAATTTGATGGTTATGATGAATATGGAAATGTTACACTGGCTATGGTTACTATTGCATGTTACTAAATGTTATTCCACATGTTTAGCACATGTTAGTTGCTAATCTAGAGATGAATAGTTATAATTAACTTGGTTATCGAATTATAAAATGTATAGTTCAACTAGTGGCTTTTATGCCAAATTTTGTCAAGCTAGCTCTACCTATAAAGCATTGCATGATCCTTGGAGTCACTGTATTTCTGGTTTATGATGGGTAAGTCTAGCTGAGTACATTCGAGTACTCAGGGTTTATCCCACCATGTTGCAGGTGAAGTTCTCGGTCTGCTGAAGATGGTGGCTAACCGCCGGTGGGCTCGGTGACTCTATATTTATTTCTCATCTATACGCTTTTATTCGAGAATGTCACTTATGCTAGCAATGTATTTGGAACTTATATTAATGTAATCATTTGAAAGTTATGTTGTTTTCCATTAACCGGTTTTGAAACCCAAACTTGTACTATTATTTGTGAACTTATTTGTAATATTATTTCCGCTGCAACTCTATGTATGTGATGTATATTTGCTTAATCATGCGATCTTGGTTATGATGTTGATTTACCGAGGTCCTTCGTGACACTCAGCGGACTACCGGGTTTATATAAGTGAACGTATGCGCGCATCAACTTATTAAATGGGGACATCCATACTTGATCTTGTATAAATTGGGCGGTTCTATCATAGCTGGCATCGGAGCAAGACTAAGCATAATACTATCATATACGTAGTTTTCAAAATAAAGTTTTGTTTTAAAAAAAGCCTATTTTGACTAAAACTTTAGCTACAGGCAAATTTGTCTAAACTTATTAGCAAAACTATGCTAGCGACAACCTCTAGTTAAGCCCAATTAAGAACCTTTAGGTGGCAATAAGTAAACTAACACTAACTATGGGGGGTTTACTTTCTTGCAATTTTTATTTCATCGTCCATATGGCGTGCTATTGTATGGATGCCATTCATTTGAATGGTAATGTATGGATCAATATACCTCTACGCCCAGGTAAGATGGTGAGTGGCATGACTACAAGATGTGAGAGTGCGGTCAAAGGGGAGAGGTAGTTTTGATACTTAAGTATATATCTCATATATATACAGAAGTATTTAATTATGGGTTAGCTTTGGTACAACTATATATGCATATTCTATATGTATGTATAGATGTATTTACTTTCGGGTAGCTTTGATATGGAAGTATATATATGTGGGTATATATATGGAAGTATTTAGCTTGCAACCTAGAGCCTTGACTTTCATTTCTGCATATATAATTGTGGGGTTGGGCTAAAATGAAATCCTTCTGCAGGTACACTAACCATGAATGCGTAGATTGAATGTAGCTGACGACTAGCTATATATCGGGAGAGTACGTGTTGTGCCATCAACATAGAATGCGATTGCCACCTTAGGCTGGCAATTTTGTGAGGATGAATAGGACAGTCATGCATCATGATTGTGCTTGTGTATAAATATGATTCCCTCACTTTGTTCTAATACTAAGTAACTTGTGATCAATGTGATGTTACTAGCTTCCCTGTGTGAAGCTAGGTAAAATGCCTCGTTCCATGCCGCTTTAATATCTATGCTTGAAGATAGTGTGTGATTAGCTTTGCCTTGTATGTTTGCTTCCAAAGGAATTAGATGACAAGTTAGTAGTTAGCAAAAACTTCACCCCTTTGAAAACTAAAACTGGTAGTGATACCTTGTTAGAAGCCTGCATATTCTTTTCTTTTAAATATAATGTCAGGTTCTTCCTTTCGAGTTATCTTCACATTAGTTCTTTAGACGTGTGGATGCTCGTTATCTAGGTAGTGTCATAGCTATTACCCCTTTTGTCCTCGGTAAGCATACGAGTGTTGAAGAGCACTATTCTAGAACAGCGTCCAAGTTTTGATAATTTCATGGTTGTCGTCTCCAATTAAGTTCTCTCTTAGGAGCTTGAGCCTATATAAGTGGTTGCTAGCCCTTGAACGTTGTGCTACGAAGACCTATATCCATGCCTTTGCATGACCTTAAGCACAAGCTTGGTTCCCTTGAATGCTTGCATATGTCGTGGTTGTCCCGCTCCTGTGTGGGAGGACCCTGCTCAAAAATCCTTGTCGAGCCTCATTGCTCCTTCTCCTACAAATGATCTGGTGCAACGCAAATTGCTATCTACCTTGGCTTTGGAACCTTTTCCTCGCAGATCATGTCATTGCTTTATCAACTGAATCCCTACTTAGTGCATTGGCTCTGTCCCTCGAATCTCGTTTGTTTTGTCTCCAACTCTTTCAAGTCTCTGGATGTTTATCAGTCTTGATCTCAAGTTGCTGCTCGGCAAGACCAAATCTCATGTTAATCTTTACCTAGTAATCACCTTGGTGGACATAAGGCATATATGGAAATTAAGCAAGAGTCCCCTGCTTAGTTGTCTTCGGCAATTAAGCTATATTCTCTTGTGCTGTGTTTTAATCTTTGGATTGCCTCCTCATTGACTCCTGACCTTATGACTACCTTTGCTTGTTATCCCTCTTTCGCATAGTGCTTGTTCATACGACCCAATCTATGCAACTTGAAATTTTCACTTTGGGTGTGTGACCAGTAATGGTGTTATGAGTAGCAACTATGGTGCCACGACAAAAACTGAGAGCCTCCTATGGGCGCGCACACAAGGTTGTGCTGCTCGGCACGCGCTAGTATCGAGGTTCCTAGTCATTATTCATTGTAGAACTACACCGATGTGTTATTTTCACGTAAGCTCTTCCTTGGTTATCTCTCCTTATCTTGTCAGAAGATCTGTATGTCGAACCAGATGCAATACGAATTCCTTCTAAAGTTGTCCAAAGGATAACCTTTGAAGAACAGTCACTGACATAAACATTAACAGACTGCAAGAGGTGGTAGACAAGTGACTCTACTTGACTGCCCCTGTAATGACGTCGATCATCTAGTGAGCAACTTATGTCATCCCCGTTGGATCAAAAAGGTACACAACATGTAACATTGGACAAGTTATTAATCGAGTGACAATGGATGGAGATATTATGTGCTTTAATAGGTCACCTGGTACTCATGAGCTTCCTATCCAAATTCTCAATCTTTAGGTGCATAAGGATCATGTAGATAAAAATCGACCTTTAGTGTCACCCCTTTTCTGCTGACTTCCATGGTGACTGTCTGTTTGCACATCAACTTCAATTGTTGCCGTTAAAAAGAAGTTTTGAAGCTTTTTAAGTGTTGAGAGACAACTAATTAGTTACCAGTAGAAAAGTTAAGTTATAGCTAGGTAATAATTCCTTGGTAGCTCTGAAGGCTATGTCTCACTGGACAATGCTAAGTGAAGAAACAGCAAAGCCATTCAGCAATGCAAGTACTACTTTCTTCTTCAAACCCTGTGCTATCAAGTCAATTTTCATCTTGAACAACCACACAGATAGTACAATATGATGTATTAGCTAAGTAAAGAGCTAGAGAAAGCACGTCCCTAGTTTTGGTCAGCATCATTATGTATATGGTGCTATCAAAGGATTTGTTCAAGACTCTATTGGATAAGGCACAGAAGGGTAGTTAGAAACGATCCCCTATCTTGTAGGAATGCCCCTCCACGTGAAGTATGCATTGTGCCTTGCAAAAATAGCCCACAAGTCTAGTGCTTGTGTATCATCGAGTTGGTGTCTAAATCAACGATCGAGGTTGTTTCCTAAGAGGCATGTAAGGAAAAACCCTAGCCTCCATCCTCAGTGAGAAAGCTACCACTATCATAAAAAGAGTTAACAACTACGAACACACTTCCTGAATGTGTAAATCAAAGGAAAATAAGAACGGGAAATCTATCGAGATTTCATGGCACTAAACCGTTTATCTTTAAGCTAGTGATTAGAAGCTCAAACATGGTTGAGTTGCCACAACACTTGACAATCACATTCCTCTCTTAAGGTACTTTGATGTCTTAAGTTGGTTTGAGGATTGGTTGAGTAAAGCATCAAATTTGAGAGATGTTTTGACAGTTCAATCACAAAATTTTAGAACAAAGCAATTTTTGGTAGATGATTTGTTTGGATAGTCAAACATTGTTTGTTTGAGCTGAATTTTGATCAGTAAATAAAGGACTCTTGGATCTAAATGCCTACCAAAATTTGTGTATAATAGAGCCATAGTTTGTGAGATATGAACTAAAACCAAAGTGTACATAATCTGTGATTTCTCTGTGGACTGCTATCACCCCCCCCCCCAAATAGAAGTTTGTGTTTGTAATTGATGCCAAGATTAGCGACATGGTCAATGTTTTACCGTTAGACAATCCTTTAGGTGCCCTAGAGGAGACTCCTTGTACCCTTTTGTGGCTTGCTTTTGCCCTCTCATATCAACAATGCTTGAGCAGTCAAGGTGGTCTACAAGTCAATTTGTACCGTTATGAGCCAAAAACAATTTGAAAAGTGTCAAATAATAGATTTTAGATTATGATTTTGAGTTGTTGATTGACATTAGAAAGAAGCCTCATTGTTAGAAGTAGTCCAACAAGGCTAGTTTTGCTATAGTACAAGTCAACCCAACTTACTGTGCAACAGCACCATGAAGGAAAATTGTACTCGACCTTGGTAGTGTACTGTTTCTCCAGTTGGTGAATAACTGCTACCTTTGTTGTCCTCTAGACCTTGTTGTCATCCTTCTTTAGCAATGTTTTCCAAGGTGGACTTGTCCCTGGTACCTTCCATGTGTTTTACCCAAGACGTTGCCTCAGATTCAACCCAGATAACTCTTGCCGCTTTGATACGAGGATTCCCTCAAATAATGATCGTCAAAAATGCTAAGTCAATAGAGTCAGCTATCACATTCACCTCTCACTCAACGGACTTAGATAATAAAGTCTTATCATTAGAGAAAGAGAACTGCACACATGGAACATTACGTAGTTTTCCATCGATTAGTATCTGAGTGATTGAATAGTTACAACCGACATAGATATTGTATGTTGGTTACTCAGTTTCTCATAGCCTCAGAGGATATTTACCCCATCTATGATCTCATCCCTTATGAAAGGATGTACTCAAGCTACTTTGGTAGAGGACTGCTTTTCAAACTTTGTTAACAAACATGGAACCATTGTAATGAGTAGCTTTCAGAAGCTTGCAATCTAGTGCAAAGTTCACATGGTCCATGCTATATTCACTAGAGAAATAGATATTATGGGTAGTTAGTTTATGCTCCATAGTACTCTCTGAATCCTGAGAACGAAGTGCTGTGCTGTCTTGGATTCCTCCCAAAGTAACAATGCTTCATGGAAGTCAATGAAAAAAATTCTTCAGACAAAATTTACTACGAAGAGCAAATATTAGAAAGTTGTCTTGACCAAATTGGCCTCTCTAATACTCCAAAGTTAAGTAGCCTAATGCTATCACTGATGTTGGAAAATGGGTGACATGCTTCTCTTCCCTTAAAAGTCTTTCACACCGAATCTCGGGGTGAGATTCTCGTAAGGGGGGAGGGTTGTAACACCCCAGGTGTTTGTCACCAGTTAAGCAATGGAAATTGGACTTAAGTAGGATATGCCAAGCAATGATTATGATCTCTAGTTCATAATATGGAAGTAATGATGAAGGTATTGAGGTCAAACCTATAAAAATGAGCCCCAACTTGGACTCGGACAATACACTTTGCTTACATGTGAACCCTAGTTAAGATTAGGCATGAGTAATGTTAAACATGCTTATTTCATGTACATTACATCAACATGCATCCATCTTAACCAGTGGAAAAGTTTCATGAGTTTGGAGCCAAAAAGTCACATGAAATGATAAGTTACATTTTTGCTTAAATTACTTCATTTAGCAAATGGAAACATGGGACGTCGACCAAACCTTGCAACCTTGCTCAAACAACTCTAATTCAACTCATGAACAAAAGTCATGAAGGGTTCATGTTGAGCAAATGTCAAGAAAATGCTTCAATGGATCAAAAAGAACAATTTAAGGTTTATCGTGATGCTGCATTGATCAAGGTAAAATAATAGTGTGGAAACAAGTTATGAAGTTTGACATTAAATAAAAGTTGAAGTTCCAATGGAGTACTACAAACTTTATTTTTGGACCAAGACCTGATTTAACTTCTAAGTGTCTCATATAGTGGTCTCAATTTTGAATGCAGTGCTGTTTTGGGCCCTCTGAAATATTTGTCCCTGATCGGCAACAGCGAGTTGACATGTTGTGACATTTTTATCTTTGAAATTCATATAGCAGCTCAATTTAATTATTTAATATGGGTTGGAGTACACTATATAGAGGAAACAACAAAACAAGTCCCATCACTTTTGGAGCATGTTTGGACATTCAAAGGTAGTTTCAAAAATAGCTAATGGCACTGAATTCCTTTGCCAATGCCTAAATGTTCCAAGTCTGAACTCAGTTTTGGGTATTACACTTTGGAGCCTTGTATCTCTCCAACCAATCCAAACTAGTCCATCATCCTTTAAGCAAAGTTGTAGAGCAAGATGTGTACAACAAACTTTGTTGAAAGACCCAATCCTAAATCACCTTCTAAGTTTGTCAAATAGAGGCTCAAAGATTGAATCTACGGCTATTTTTAGACTTAGAAATATTAGTAACCACTTAATTGACATGTCGTGTTCTCATGCTTTTGTTAAGCAACTCAAGTTGAGCCAAATATAAAGTTGGACTACATATTTTGGGGAGAGCATGCAAAAAGATGGCACTAGTTTGACTTTGTTTTGACCATCAATTTGGAGTTTTGCTCATCGCTGTCAATGCGCAGACATTATCATGTTGGGCGCTAATTACCCACTAATCTGTTGATCTAATGGCAATGCACCCTTAATCAAAGTTGGAGAGTATTAAGAGATGATCAAACTTCATTTTAAGCCCAAGGACCAAATCGGCCCATAGCCGGCCCAAAACGGCATCCTGCAGTGGCCACACCGATGCCTGACACCACCTCAGCTTCATGCCTTCGTGGCGACCATGCAGGGCAGCATGCCTACACCTCCTCTACCATGCACCCCTACCTTCCCACCTCGCTGTTGCTCGAGTGTCTCATGCTCCATGCGGTCGCGGACGCCCTCCGTTCTCTCTCTGGCTCACTCGCTCTCCATCATCCTCGCTCTGAGCTCACACGGACGGCGCCACCATTGATGGCCAGGCCAAGCTCATTGCCATTGTTGCTCCTGCTTCCTCTAACTTCCCTCTGCCCAACCAGCAGCCACACCTCCTTTCCCTTGCCGTGCCTCGCCTTCCGTGCTCCTTGCCGTGGCCGCTCACCGTTGTTTCCTCCACCGTCGTTGGACCATGCGGCTAGGAGCCACTGACGCATGTGGCTATGCCACCACTGGCCATCCCAGGCCATAGGGCGGGCACCAGTAGGTGTGCCCAACAGCGGGCAAGCCGTGGCGCCTCTCCCTCGTCGCTGGCGAATGCCCCAGTCGGCTGAAATCTCCATCCCTGTGTGCCTCCTCTGCTCCAACTCGCGTCGGGGACCTTATGCAACAATTGGAACAAGTGCTGGGGGCTAACTACAAAGTCTATGACTAAGTTGAATAGTGCCTAGAAGGACCTATTCGCTGGAATCTGTTTTCATGAAAGTTCGGGGTCCTCGGTGCAAATCTATTTTTCTTTTGTGGCTGAAACTTTAGAAAATCATAATAAATTGTAGAAAAATCATAAAATAGCAAATGAGGACTTTTTGAAATCCTTATGAGTAGATACACACATTAGAGTCATAATATTATATGTATTAGTAGAAAGTTTCTGATGTTTTTATTTATTCTTATAAAGTGCTTTTAGAAATCCTTTTAAGTTGTCAGATGCATATCTTGAGTTATAGAAGTCAAAAATGGTAATTCCAGTTGTGTTAATCTTGTGATGATATGATCTAGCTAATAAAAATATTAAATATGCTAGTTGTGTACTATTTTTATAATGTTTTGATTTAATTTTGTTAAATAGGCAATTTTAGCTTATTTTGCTTGTTATTCTCATATCTAAAGTTGTGGTGCTCCAATTGCTGTGGAATTTTTATCGTAGGCTACTTATGCTATGTGTGTGCTGTGGTAAAAATTTCATAGTCATTTGATGGAGTACGATTGAGTTATTGATTGAACTGGTTTAATGCTTGATAAATGGTTTTAATTGGCTTATAAATAATTTATATGTGCAAAAATGTGAAATGTGGTTCCTTTGCCCTTGCATGGTGATAATGTGGCCTAAAAAACTCTAATATGGCTATATGTTTATAGAAAATAATGATCTTTAGATTTATCTTGTTCTCACATGTTTATTAATAATTAAGATTTGTCTTTTTCATAGCAATTAAATTATAAAACCTGAGGATGTAATATTTGTACAGTAATCATATTTTGTCATCATCTATCTCACATAAAAATGTGAGATCCAAATAAGATGTTTGCAACATCACCTATAATTAATATATAGGTTTTTGTATATAGAAAAGCTAATGAAAGTTTGTTAGTAGATGCCTGTGTTTATGCCATGTAATACTTCTAATAATTGGTGCTAGGTAATGTGATTGCTTGGTTATAATTAGGAGTTGCATGGAGTTGTATATATAGCAACAAAATGTTAGTTGTTAACAACATAAATGATAAATGCATATAGTTGTATCTCTGCTGTTATGGCTGCATGTATAGTTTCTGTGGTAGTGATATTTTTGTGATGCAAACAATGTTTTCTGTAGATATGTTGAATACAAAAGTTGTAGATAATTTCCTTATCTTTCTTGTCCTAAAATTTCATAATTTTAGTCCTGCTGGTTGAGGAGTTATAGATTTTACAAATTTGCTGTCAACTTTTGCATGTGCTCTAATAGATCTGAATGATTGCTTTGGTTGACTTATTTAAACATGTAATCATGTATTGGTGATAATAGGAGAGTTATAGTGTTTTTCCTAATCTTTCCAAAATGTTAGAGAACACCCTTTTTGGTGGTCTAGAACTCCAGTTATGTATTTATGAAGTTAATATCAGTTTTCTGTCCTTAGTTGTATAAGCTCTGCTTTATAATGTATTTTGACCTTGTTATTTGTTTACTAAGCTTTTGGTGTTAATAAGAAAGTTTTAGATAATTTCATTAGCTTTCCATAAAGTCTTGAATCACACTTTGTGCATACCTAGAACTCTGGGTATGATTAAAATAAGTGATTGTGGTGCTGCTGTTCAAAATCTGTGTTTGTACCTAAAATTATTTGCTTCACCTTGCTTTGCTTTGTGTGTTGCTAAGTGTGGCTCATGCCTTTGATGATTTTAAGATAATATACCTAAAACCTTGTGAAACTTGTGTCATGCTTGGTGCTACCTTCCTTGCTATCCTAGCATGATAGGTTGTGGGATGTTTAATTAAGTAACATGGAGTGCTTATATATGTTCAGTGTAACATTGTGCTCATCTTGAATACTTTTATATGAGGCTTCACATATTTCCATTCTTCGCATTCATGCACTTGCATTGTTGCATCTCATCTAGGTACGCTAGATGCACAATGTGAAGGACGTGATGACGGTGTTGAACCAGAAGACAGTGTTGGTGGACCTATCCCGAAGATGGAAGGACCCCTAGAGTACATGCCAGAACAGGGGATGCTCGCTAAGCGAGTGTCGTCTAACAAACACTAACCTAGTGTTAGATCTCAGGAAAGCCCCAGAGCATTCTAAGCCTCCTATGTTTTTACAAATATCACTTGAGTCCTTTATATTTAATGCATTAGGTTATAAGAGTTGATTGGAACCACTTGATGCATAGAACTACCTTGTCCAGAAATATACCTTGAACCCTATGTAGGTCCAGGGTCGAATATATGCTTAGCAATGCTTAGACCGGTAGAACTTAGGTGATTTCCTGTCACCTACGAGATATAGGTGGATATAAAAGCATAGTTGGTTATATTTGCTATCATGGAAATAACCATGTGTTAATAAATAAAAGGAGATCGGGCAGGATTGTGATAAAGAAGCAACAAGGCATGGAGGTCTTGGTGCCTATTTATCTCTGTCTATGTTGGTTAAGGACCAATTCATAGTGTGTCCTCATGTCATATTGAAGCATGCCTAGAACTTAGTTGGCTAGATAAGTCATTCCGACCGTGAAGCCAAGTAGCTCAACTCAGGTCGGGACTCGGTAAGTGAAACTGCGCACACTAGAGGAAGTAAGGATGTGCGGGGAGCCAGTGGCGTGAGTCCAAGGGCAGGCCGGGCCTGAACTTCCTGATAGACTAGTAGTATCTCTAAGGGTGGGGCGCTACTCGGACCCATGACTATACCTGAGTTGTACCAAAGGTGACCTAAGACTACCTTGGCATAGGTATGTCTGGGTTTGTGTTAGGAATAACTCCCCTGCTGGTTGGAATCACAAATAATCACACTTTTTAAAAATTAACTAGTTTTAAAACCCAAATTTGTACTATTATTTGTGAACCCATTTATAATATTATTTTCGTTGCAACTCTGTGTATGTGATGTGTATTTGCTTAATCATGCGATCTTGGTTATGAAGTTGATTTATCGAGGTCCTTCGTGACACTCGGCGGACTACCGGGTTTATATAAGTGAAAGTATGTGCACGTCAACGTGTTAAATGGGGATAGCCGTACTTGATCTTATATAAGTTGGGCGGTTCTGTCACACGCTACTCCAATCATGGCCAAGATGCTTCACGACTACTCCACCCCTGTTGTTGCCAAAGTGTACGTTGGGCCCGCTGTTAACATTGGGCATGGGAACTTCGAGCTTCGTACCAGCCTCATCACGATGGTGCAAGCAAACAAATTTTATGGTTTACCAAGCGAGGATGCAAACACGTATATCCAACACTTCCTTGTGTTGTACGACATGATCGTCATCAAGGACGTCGCACCGGAAAGCATCAGGCTCCGCTTGTTTCCCTTTTCCCTTTCAGGAAAGGCGAAGCAGTGGTTCTATAAGGAAAAGGAAGCTGTCAAGATGTGGGACAAATGTTCCATGGTGTTCCACGCCAAATTCTTCCCCAAGGGCAAAACCAATGCCCTAAGGGGATGAATCTCCAACTTCTAGCAGATCACCATGGAATCCATTCCTGAGGCATGGGAAAGGCTGCAGGACTACATCCAAGCATACCCGTACCACGGGATAGAAAATTGGTTAGTGCTTCAATATTTTTATGATGGATTAACAATCATGTCTAGGGGCCACATCGACGTAGCTGCTGGAGGTGCTTTCCTTTTCCTCACCATTGATGGAGCTACGACTCTCATCAATAAAATGGTGGCAAATCAAAGCTGGGGAGAAAAGGAAAACACAAAAAGGAATGCATACCGTGAAGGAGATGGATATGCTTTTCGCAAAAATAGATTTATTAATGAAAAGACTGGAGGAACGGGGCCAAGAAAAAGACGCCATGGTAGGCACCGTCCAGGCCATGGACTCACACATGACGTGTGAAGTTTGTGGGAACGCTGGACATTCAGGGAACAATTGCCTCGAAACCCACAAAAAAGCTGCCTACATCAACAACGGGTTTCGTCAACCACAAGGTAATAACGGGTAGAACAACCAGTCCCGCCTGCAAGATAATTCAAACTACAACTCCAATTATAATTCGAATCAACCTTCTCTAAAAGACTTGGTGCTAGGCCAAGCTAAAATTAATGAAAATATAACTAAAAAGTTGATGTACAATGATAAAATGCTAGAGAACATCAACTCTAAAATAGAAAGTTTATCTTCCTCCGTCAAAAATCAATCAAGTTTTAACAAAATGATAGAAACGCAAATTGCTCAAATAGATGTAGCTATTCCTATCAATCATTCGGGGAAAATCCTAGGGAAACCCGAGAATTCCCTCAAAAATGTTTATGCAGCTACAGATCGATAAAAGAGGAGAAGTCCTGCCCGATGGACTATAAACGTCGAGCCCTTGCCGAAGGTAAATCGGTAGTTATCTTAAAATTTTAAAATTTGAAATAAATTTATACTTCAAAATTCCAAATTTAAAATTTTACCTAATAATCAACTCTTTAGAAAAAATATATATAATAAATGTTTTGATTCTCTAGTTGACCATTCAATGTCTTCGCCTCCGTTGGATGAATCTTGTTTATCTTTTCATGCTTCCTTTCTCTACACTGGTATGTTTTGGTTTGGGGGTTGGTCATACATCTTTTAAATTAAGCATGGTGCTTAGTTTAGATGTAATGATCATACTTCCATAGGTTTTTTTTGAATTAAGCATGTTGCTTGGGTTAATAATCCTGCCTTAATCAAATTAGACATGGCGTCTAGTTTGATCATTGAACCGAAACTGCTAGTGTAGAGTTCGGTTGATCATATGAACTGACCCTTGTAGGAATTTATCAACTTCATGAGGGTAAGTCTTTGAGATGACAATAGAGATGAAAACTTGTTTGGTAAACCATGACTAAAATAATAATAATACTAAAAACTTTTGACCCCAAGTATGGTTGTCCTATTATTTCAATGTCAACATAAGACAAGCTAGGGGGAGCCTCCTAGCACGCTAAAAGGAGGCCATGAATCACAAATCAGTCCACAGCGTCCACCAGCCAGCAGCATTCCTTGCTGAACCACAGACCATAAGTCAGGAGCTGGCTTGGGGGAGGACCCCCATAGAGGTAACTTGTATCTCACATTTCTTTTAGCTATTTTACCATCTTATACTTAAAGAATGATGAGATATGAAGAACAAAAATATTCCACTCCAAATATGTGTTGTACAAATATTTAGTTCATCCTTTGTTGAAATGATGAATAATTGCTTTGTCTATAATTCATCTGTGTCTAGGTTGTAACTTAGTATTTCCCAAGATTTAAGTTTGTTGGCTAAAATGTCTCATCCTTAAAACTTAAAACTTATGGGTTGCAAAAGCATGATCCTTTTCTTAGTTGTTGCAAGTTATGATATGGTAAATAGAATATGCTATGACATTATTCTAAGAGAAACTTGACATCCAGAGTTTTCATTTCCAAAATGCTAAAATCAAAAGTTCCTAAATGGTTATGAATTCCTACCACGACCATATGACATGATTCAAATACAAACCTTAGTCATACGTTACTTATATTCACGTTGAGTTTTCTCATATTGTTGTGACCCTAGTTGAGATTCTCGTCATGCACCCATGATCAAGATTCACGTACACCCACAAATAAAATGCTAACTCTTACATTGAGAGTTACGCAAAAACATATTTTCCGTCCACCTAAAATAAAAACTCCATTCATTGGTCATGAGTATTTCTCTCCAAAGTTTTGATATGCCAAAAATAAGTATGGAGCTATGCTAAAAAAAGAGAGAGACACATGAAGCTCTCAAAGTAGCAAAAGAAAAGAAGAAAAAAAAGAATGGAACACATGAAGGTTCCAAAGTATTGAAAAACAAAAGAAAAGGGATAGAGATAGCCCATACTTCTAAGGCAATTATCAAAAGAAAGAAAGTCATGATCAAAGGAGTACCAGAAATATTAGGATTAGAAAATATTCCACACTTGCACATCTTGATCAAAGTGTATGACTTGCATCTCCTTGGATCCGATTTTTGACTTAGCAATATCTGTGATGTAAGTATGCCTCTCATTTCATTCCTACCCAAAGACTCCACTCAAAGCCTTTAGTGATAGGATGAAAAGAAGGCAAAACAATCAAATGCCTTGGTGAGGATCATACACATTGAGGAATCGAGTGAATCATTTGAGGAACTTACATTTTATTTTTGCAAAACAAATAAAACCTCCGGATAGAAGATTGATGAAAGAATGAAGGATTGATAATTCTGTTAAATTGTTCTATCTTGCAACTGCCTAAGACTTGGAAAAGCAATAAGCCCCACAGGGATTAAGTTAAAACGGTGGATAGAATGCCAAACTTATTTAAATTGAGGAAGAATACTTTGTTATAGGCATGGCACTTGTGAATTATATTCATCATTGTAGCAACTACTGATCAACAACCAAAAACTTAGCTATTTGCTCGGGATGAGCAAAGGTTAAGATTGGGAGAGCTTATTGGCGGTCTCTATCGATCAAATCCGATAGCTAAATAAGTCACAAAAAGAGGAGAAATTAGCAATCTTAATCATATATGCATTTACTATTAACCAAGTTCCACATGTATTTGGAGAACATTATTTTGCAGGTCACAAACACAAATACATGGAATAAATCACCAAAAGGCGCTTTCCGACGCTGATTTGCGCAAAGGAACAAGGGAGACGCCCATCAACTCAATTAAAATTACGCAAAAACCCACGGAGCAGTGATCCATGACCAGCCCATGGCCTGCCACGCAAAGGCGGTGGCGAGGCGGCGCAGTCAAGGGCCGCCCCCCTGCTGGCGCGCCTCAGCCTCTCCTTCGATAGGTGGTGGCATGACTCCATGCTAAGGCAGTGCAACCCGGGGCTTCATGCCAAGAATAGCCAGAGCACCGCCATACCTTCGTGTATAAATAGAGAGGTACCCCCCCCTCTCTCACACACACCACATTGAGCAATATCTCACTCTCTACTCTCTTTAGTTTTACCTTTTAGTTTATTAGAGCAAAGCAAAGCCACCTTGGAGGGCTTGGCTCCTTGGAAGAAGAGATTCTTGGTATGAATATCAATATGGGTTCTTCCAAAGTCATGTCTTCACTTTATTATTATAGTCATACTTATGAACTAGAGTATAGTTATTGTGTTATGATCTTGATATATGAACTAGTGCAGAGTTTATGTGTCATGAGAGTAGCACACTTAACTTTATGCTTAAACAATCATATAACTTATATAATCAAAATTAGAGCTAAGTTGAGGTGGCCGTTCATCGTGTCGTCAGGTGTGCCCAAGTTCTTTACCTACCGATCCATAGGGTCAGGGACTCGAGGGGATTTGGGTAGTTTCTGTATACACAAGCGTGGTGCTTGGGTATGGAGAGACAGGTGAATGCATTGTCCCTCTCCGGTTGAGGGGTAGGCGGTAGGTGGTGATAGCCATATCCGTCCTTTGTAATCCCCCACGTTCGTTTAGGGTGTAGGAGTCTAAATTGTCACATGAGGTTGCTGGCAGACCAGTACTCAGTGGCCTATCGATCTGCTTCACACTTAGCCCTAAAACTAATTACGTAATTTATATGATTATCAACTAATTTTTGTATGATTACACTAGACCAATGCCTGCTCGACTTAGGATTATTCTTTTATCCTTTCTTTTCTATTTTATCCTTTGAGGAATGCCAAGTGTGTGTCTACTATCTTGGAATTACTATTCTTACCCCTGTTATAAGCATTGGTGTACTTGCAAGCATTATTATTCAAGTTCATATCCATACTAGAATCTTAATCAAATGCCTTCCTTTGGGAAAATAAAAATAACGATACCCTGAATACTTTCGGGTGAAATGCTACAATGATAGCTCTATGCGCTTGCGGATAAATATCTAAAATTGTTAAGGAACTATCAAGTCTATTTCTTAGTAGCATGGCTACACATTAGTTATGTTGCTAAGAAGTACCAACAAGGTATTTCTGACGCCATTGCTGAGGATGGATTCAAACCCCGTACTTAGTAGTGACGTTAAGAAATACCAATAGTCATCTGTCAGCGACGGGTGAGAGAGGGAGCGGGACATGGTGAAGGCGCATTTGGCGCGGGCGCCTTCTGTAAGGTGCGGGCGCGCACGTGGGTTGCTGGGCTGCTTACTCCTTTCTCCTTTTCTTCTTATTTCTAAACCCTTTTCTATTTTCTAACCCTTAACCTTGTATACATGTATACTACCCTAGTGGTGGTGACCTAGGTCACCTTAGGGTTTTAGAGGTCAGGCCAAAGGTTTTTGTCTCTCACACAACAAGATCTTTTTAGTAAAGGTTGATCAAATTTTATTCTCATCACATAAGGTCAAAGAAGCAAATCAAGAGTTAGATTAATGCAAATGCTCACTCCTCTAGATGTAGGTGCTACTTGTGCAACAAAGGTGGCTTCCTAGCATGCATCACTCATCACACAAGGGTTTCTAGAAAAGTTTTTGAAAGTTGTGATTTTTGGGTTATAGGATTTTTCGGGTTGTTACACCGGCCCATCTCTAAGTAGCACACCTATTGCCATAGCACCTCGTTACACCCTACCTTATATATATCACTCCACTCCCTCTGATTGATCATAATAAACATATTTCATATAGAAAAAAATACCAAATTTTACATACTTTGACCATGTGTCAAATTATGTACTAGCTCCGGTCCTGAAAAGTGCAATTCTTTTTTTTAAGAATTGAAAAGTGCAATTCTAATTATGCCTTTAGTCAACTATCTAAATTTTGTTTAAGTTCATAGTAAAGAGTATCAATATTTATAACATCACCTCTCAAAAAAATATAACATCAAACAGGTATACTGCGAAAGTATATTTCATATAACAAATCTAATAACACTTATTTGGTATTATGAATATTTTTTTTGCATAAATAAGGTCAAACTCAAATTGGTTTGATTGATCAGTACTATATTACAAATGCATTATTTTAAAAAATTAAAGATGGTGTACAAGTTTATAGCAGATAAAATTTAATCTACATCAATAGATTTGTATTCAAAGCATACTGAGTCAATTCTGTTTCGGTCCTCATTCCGTTTTTTTTTCCTCTTGAAACAGAACCTGCTGGTACCAGCCTATTCTGGTGTACCGTTCCGGAGTTAATTAAATATATTAATTACTAATATAATAGGCCCACGAGGACTCATTGTAGCAGGCCTCAACAAGCAAATGACAAGTCATGAGCCAACAAGGGAGCTAACACTAACTGATTGTGCCACTGTTCTCCCCATGTGTGCATTTGAAAGCTTTCTCAAATAGAAGGGGCCAAAAAAGAATGGTACCCAATTGTTTGCCCATCTATACACCCCTCAGTTTTTTTTCTCTTTCATTCTTACAATCTATTTTGCCATCACAATAATTCAAATATAAATATTTCATCCTAAAACATTCGACAACATTCAAATTAAAGTTTAGATGTCATAGGTCGAATTTAAATTTATATTTTCCACAGGTCATCATTTTTAAACATTAAAACATATTTTCATAGGCTATCACAATAATTTAAATTCATATTTTCCACAGTTCATCATTTTCCACAGCACTTGAATTATTGAATCAAGAAATATGACCATGCACTGTGTTTAAAGATTGGATCCATACGTATTTAAGAGTGAAAGCCATGTATTCTACACAAAAGTATACTACCACGATCAGGGTGGATCCACCAATATGGCCAGATCGGACGGCCAGACCTCCCCACCGGCGAGACCCCCCATCCCGTACCCTGGTAGACGGACTGTGCCTGGCTTCGGCGGCTTTGCTATGCCATCGGCTTCTGTTTTTTTTCCCTAGTGGCAGAAGTAGATGACGACTGGACGTTTTAGCACATGAGAGGAAATCGGACTCGACGTTTCCGCGATGATTGCTAAGATGCGGGGCTCCTCAAACCTGCTCAAAATTTGAGAGAGAGCGAGAGAGACGGAGGAGGTGGTTGTACAGATGGAGGTGCCATTGGATTGTTCTTTCGCGTACACATGGGGAACAAAAAAGATGAATGGTTTGTTTTAGTCCTTTCCTTACAGCATCTCCAAGAGTACCTAAAATAATGGTGTTTTCTAACTCATCAAAAAGTATAGGAAAGAATAAAAAAGTCATCTCCAACAGTTTCCAATAATTAACTCTTAAAATACCACAATTTGGTCTCACATGAATTTTTCTTTGCGGCAGTTGCTTTTTTTTCGCGCGACATCGCAAGGCCAGTTGCATCTACGCGTCGCCGCTGCCTCCTTCCATGCTTGCGGCGACCCCCAGCACGCACCAGCTGCCGCCACGCCCTGCCAGCCACAGCCGGCCGGCAGCCTCGCTTGGCCAGTCAGCCGCCAGAGACGTAGGGGTTCCTTGGTAACCTGCGAGCAATTGCAGAAGTAGCCGCCGCCGGGCCCGTTCCCGGAGTAGACGCACTCGCTGTCGCCGCTGAAGCGCATGTACGCCGTGGTGTTGATGACCGCCTGAAGCACATGTACGTGGCGTTGAAGCAGCTAGCGACCGTCGAACTGCACCCCGCACGTGTTGATGGCCGCCTGGCAGCAGCCTATGCCGCGTGCAGGAGCCCGTTCGATCACCAGCGTCCCGGCGTCGAGGCACATGCCATGCAGCCCGTCACGTAGACGGTGCCGGTGTTGACGGACTGCACCTACCCCGGGAAAGTAGCGCGCAGAGGATACGCGCGTGTGCCGGTCCGCGGAAAAATCCGCGGGTAGGGGGAGTTTTTCTAAGCGCCACGGAACACCTCTCGCATGCGCCGAAGGAGGCTTTTCCCTCTTGCGACTCGCGCTCGCCTAAGCGCCGCCCCGTCTTCTACCACAACGGTGGTCCTCCTCCTTTCTCCTGCGTATTTCGCCGGAGGTCGGAGAAAGCGGAGATCCATCATTTTTAATAAGTTTTTTTTAAGTAGATTGAGTCCTTATGGTTAATGTCTCATTATGCCAAGTTTTTTTTTTTGTGTTGGAGATTTATCTCCTCCTCCTCTTCGGCGACGGCAAGGGGGCAAGTAGAATTGTTTTCTCCATGGTGGGTCTGTTGAAAATGAGGGCGATAACTACGGCGTCAGCAACTTTATCGGCATGACAACATGGTGACCTTTCTTTTCGGGTGACGACATCAAGACGGAGATGATGTCACTACCATGAATAATTTTCTCCGATCTCTTCTCCGTTTTATTGTGGTTAGATCTGACCATGATAAAGGATTAGGGAGAATAATTTTTAGATCAGTCTTCCTCAATCTTCGATGGCAGAAAGAAGACACAAGAAAGAAGAAGTTTCTCAACTTCGCTTGCAGAGATGTTGGCCGTCCTTCGTTGGGCATCTGTTCGCAGGCCTGTTGCTGAGTATTTGCCCGTGCGGTCATCTATATGTAGCATCAAACAGGTTTGGTGTTGAGATTTGGAGCTATTCACAACGTGGGTACGATTTGGATGAAAATCAGTTTCTGGATATACGTAGTGTATTCCAGAGTGCTTGTAACGTTTTGATGTACCAGCTATTATCTAATATAATTCTTCTTTCGTCGTAAAAAAAGAGTTTTTCTAAGTGCCAAAAGATTGCCGCAGGTGGAACTGGGAATTGTTGGAGATGTGTTTTTTCAATCTTGCCAAAAATCGCTTATGGAGAGAATGTTTTATTTTAGAATTAGAATTACACAGTACAACGTAGACGTCCACTCACTCCCATGAACACACGTACGCAAACCCTATTCCTATGAGTACCGTCGAAGGACTGAGCCGATAGATCTTGAAATTCACGAAGTCACCACAGGCACCTTGCTGCCGACAGAGACGTCGCCTACCACTAAAAGCATAGCGCCATTAAATCCTAAAATAATTCTAGAAAAATAGAAGCACCCGTGCCAGTTCGCGACTGGGAGAATATTTTCGGAACTCTTGGAGATGCTCTTAGATATGCCCTAAGTTTGACTACTAGATAACTTCCTCACAGGAGGATGCCACATTATAGACAATTTAGGCCTTTTCATCATGTCCTTTGTTTTCGTTCTGACAGCGCGCGCAAGCCTATCTAGGCCTTGTTTAGATTGCTTCAAAGTTCCAAGTTTTTTCACTCTCTCTCCATCACATCGAATCTAGGGACACATGCATGCAGCAGTAAATGTAGATAAAAAAATAACTAATTACACAATTTGATTGTAAATTACGAGACGAATCTTTTGAGCTAGTTAGTCCATGATTGAATAATAATTATCAAATACAAACGAAAGTGCTACAGTACCAAATTTTTCTAACTCTTGCAATCTAAACAAGCCCTAGTCCAAAGGTAAGGGTGCATGCCTTAGCCGTGATCGTCAGTGGCGTTGGTGTGTCGTACAGTGTAATATCTGTCGATTACAACCCAATCGACAATCTAATATGTAATTTTTCTATCGGTGTAGACAAAATCATAGAGCTTTATCTAAAAAGACAAAATCATAAAAAGTCCCGTTTTCTAGCAGTGGTAATGGCAGTCGTAATTTTGTATAGCAAGCTATACAACGATTTTCAAAGGTGCACTTATTTTTTCCGGGGATGGCACTATCAAGAATCATCTCTAAAAATGATTCCAAAGATAGTCTGTTTCTAGAAAATCAATTTCCACACAGTTAATATTTCCAACCGTCCTTAAAAATGCCTTCTATTTTTAGAAGGACACACTAGCCGCCTCGATCTAGAAATTACTTTTTTGAGGCGACTATTGTTCCCATTCCCCTTTAGAGACCGATCTTTAGAGCCGGCTAGAAATGTGGCCACCTCTAAAAAATGGTGTTCAACAAAAAAAATATTTTTTTTTCAAATCAAGTTAGATGAGTATAAACTTTATGTCAAAGATCTACAACTTTATAAATAATGATTTTCTTTCATTTAAAATCATTTGGAGTTCTAAAATTTGATATAACGACTGCCTGATCCGCGGTGATAGAGAGGACGACATCACTGCCAGGTTGTATACTGGGCCGACAGTGATGATGTTATTACCGTCCATGTTCACAAAAAAGTGATTAAAATAGCAGTGAAGGGTTACGAACAAGCGGTGATGAACTTTGTGCAGTTGTATGAACAATTTCAAGTTCGTTAACATCTAGACGCCTCTTGAATAGAAAAGTTAGGTCTGATTTAGCAGAGCTCTCCCTATCTTCGGCTCCTTCCAATATTTTAGCACGGATCAGAGCAGAAAAGCCCTCCCAAACGAGCTGTACGATGAAAATTGGATGAACAGCCAATCGCGCAGTCCATCATATGTTTCCGAAGTCCACAGTCATCGCAACGTGGTTCTCACGCGGCAGAATCGTTGACGCCGGCTGTCAGTGTCACTGTGTCAGCGGTCTTGTACGTAGTATACGCTGCCCTTCGTCGCTGTCGCCGCGTCTAAACAAGCAAGTGTCGACGTACACGACCAGTCGGGCTATAGCTTGAATTGGCTGCGCAGCGGAGAGCATGCAGCAGCCGCCACCACGACCTACAAATTGAAGAGCGAGGCACCACGGATGCACATCCACGAAAGACGACGACATAGAGATAGAGAGCCGGCGCACAGCAAAAAGATCGATAAAATGAAGGCGCCTCGTCCCTCCTTGCTGGTACTTCTGCGCTTCTTGGCGATCTTGGCAGCGGCGTCCTTCGTCATTCTCGCCGTGCACGTTGAGCCTGCGCAAGGTACTAGTACGTACTATGCTCGTCGCGCCACTCCGGTGGTTAATTATAGGGCTCCAGCTGGAGTCCTGGTTTCATCAGTTGACAAACTATATATGCCAGCTAGCAGAGCTACACATGAGGATTAAGCAGCTGACATGCATCATCTGTGGTCTGCGTGCAGGAGGGAGGCAGCCGAGCTCACCTCCGTCTCCGAATCCAAATGCAAACGATCATCAACATGGCTGAGAAGGTGAAGCAGAGAGTGACCGGCGATATAATTGGAAAGTGCGCCTCTTATTTAGTGGAACGCAGTGTCCTTGTCCCATTTGAACCTTGTGATCTTACTCCATATACTCCCTCCCTATGAAACGATAAACGTATTTTTGTGAGGGAAACGTCATATAGAATGTATTCTGATTTTTAAATATTTCTCTTATAATATATTGTCATTTGCTAAATAACCAATAATATAATCGCGGAAGCACTTTGAAATCAAGCTTATTAATTCCATTCCGGTATCGATCGGAATGGACAGTATTGTTGGACTTACTCCCTCTATCCTGGAATATAACGAATCCAATTTCTTACTAACACTATCAAAATGGTGGAATTCTCCTAGTGTTTTTAAGTAATAAGAAAACACTACCACTAATTATAGCACATGGGAATCTCACTAGGAGTCATTTAGTAGGAAAATTTATACTAAATTTTGAATGCCAAAACAATAGGAGAGCCCCACCTTACTAGGAGAAATTTAATATTCTAGTTGTATAAATCTTTTTTTCCGAGAACATGCTTCGCACGTGTTTCATTAAGAAGAAGTTAAGAAACATACACGTGCGACATCACATCACCAGGAGATGCAATTAGTTATGGGGTTGAACACAAATAAAAGGCATCACAGGATGGTGGAACGCACGCTGGTTTGATTACCTAAGAAACTAATTGTGCGACCAAAGAGTTGGGTCAGCGCTGTCCGCTGGGCCTGCTCAATCCAACACGGGCAGCACCCTGCCCTCGCGCGCTCTAGCCATCGGGAACAGCTCACGCATGGCGGCACGCTTGTAGGAGGAAAGCGGCTCGACAAACGTTTCATGGAATTTCACCGCAATGGCCGCATCCGGAGTCTGTGACCCATTCACTGGCCTCCGTGGTAGATGTTAATATTGACCAAGTTTATAGAAAAGAAGAAAAATAAGTAGAACATCAAATTATCTTATTATTAGTTACGTTATGGAATATATTTTTATGATATACCTCTTTGATGTGGTAGATGTTAATATTATTTTCTATAAATTTGGTTAAAGTTATTATAGTTTGACTTTAGACAAAAATGGATTCCTTATATTTTAGGATGGAAGTAGTAGTTCTTAATCAGGTTCTGGCCTAATCATAGGAACGCCTAATCTAATATTAACTCTTAATCGAACTTAATTAGTACTGACTTGTACTGATAGACAATGCCCTTAGAGCATCTCCAGCTGTCCCCTAATATAACTCCCCCAATAAGATGGTATTGGGGTAGCCCAATATCACTTTCTAGATTTATTGGGGGAGATGCTGCAGCAATACCCCAATATATCTCCCCCAATACTCATACGAAAGGTGGGTCCCACATGAGTGTAAGAGAAAATATGGTTAAAAAGTGGTAGTTGGGATGATCTCTATGGTATTATGGGAGTTGTATCTCTCCCTTTCTTTGAGGAGAGATGAGAAAAATATTGGTGGCCACCAAAAAAAAGGAAGAGGTATTGGAGAACTGCTGGAGCAAGAAAAAAGCATAGATATCCCTAATATGACAGTTTTATGAGGATATGGGAGGTATCGGGGAACCGCCGGAGATGCTCTTAGGTCATTGATATCCCTGTGCCTGCTCCTATTAGCAGGTATGGCGTCGGCGGTGAAGATGAGCAATGTCAACGTGTAGTTGTACTACGTGGATAACCATCACTCCTTGGACGGTGATTGGCCTCCAGTCTTTGGTCCCACCTAAAAAAAACCTAATGACGAGGTGTCTAACAGGCACAGCTATTCACGGTCGTGGGTTCTCTTATACCCCGGGGTGGACTCGAACCAGGCCATTAGGTACTTACTGGGCCCACCGATCATGGGCAAGATTCAATCAACTATCTGTTAGGCGCCCAAAACTTAGTCAAGTTAATGACAAAAGCAGAGATTATCCTAAGACTGGCCCGGCCCTGGGGCGGGGCGGGAGGGGCAGGCGTCCCAGGCCCAGGTTGCCGATGGGCCCCTCCCCAGGTATGCATACAGTACTAGTACTACACAGCCCAAACATACGCCAGAGCAGAGTCCAATGAATCGACGACACCGGTGATACGCATTCAGCATCCGCGTGAGTCGCGCACTCGCGCCCCTTCCTTTCCTTCGAGTTTTACGGTTGGACTTCCTTTCCTTCTACGTGACTGCGCGAGGTAGCGTCGCAGCGACCCAGCGAAGCGAGTCGCCGGCCGGGCAGTCCGCGCGACTGCGCGCTCCGCCGCACCGCTCTCCATGTCCGCACGTTGGCGTGATCTGCTGCAGATCATCTGCATAGGACGTGATGAGGCAGGCAGCAGATCATCGGCATACGACTGAACTCTGAAGCTGAACGTGATGCACTGAACCGCATTGGTACGAATCAATCTCTGTCCTATTCCTATCTCTTATGATCCCTAATTCCCTATTCCCTAATCACAGGGCGTGATTCAGATTTCAAAGACCTGCGAATTGGGATTTGCAAATTGCGATTAATTGAGTATTCAAATATTCAATGTGCTAGGCACTTGACTCCCTAAGGTAGTGTATAATTGCTTAGTCTTTGTGAATTTTCTATTTGTATAATTGTTTAATTTTTGACTAATTGTTTCTCTAAATTTTCTTTGATATAGACTTTGCTTTTGCATTCAATTAACTGTTTATTTGCAGCATTTCGTATATGTGTGTGTATATATATATACTAGCAATGAGTGCTATTAGTAGTATTATCGTTATCATATTTTTATATAAAAGGCCTAAATTTTAACTTCGTTCTAGGTCTAAAAAACTCAGGACCAGCCATGGCTAAGAGCAACTCCAGCAGGGTCCCTACTTGAACCCCATAGCTAAATATGGGGCTCAGGCCAAAAAAACGAGCTTCAGCAGGGCCCCTACTAGGCCCCGAAATTTGGCTAGGCACCCAAATCTTCTCCTCAGACCCCATTCCTGTTGGGTCACCCTCTGTCTCCCATCCATCCGTTTCATCCCCGCGCGGTACGGAACTGCCTCGAGCGCCTCCACCTCCCCTCGACCGCACGAGTGCGAGCCCGCCTCCACTGCGCGAGCGCCTCCAGCTCCCCTCCGCCTCGTGAGCGCAAGCCTCCCTTCGCTTGAGCGAGCCGCCCACCTCCACTGCGCTGCCGAATTCGCTCCCTCCCCGGTGGCCTATGCTCCAGCGAGCCACCCGCCTCCACTCCGCCGCGGGTTCAGCATCCCTGGTCTATGATTCACGGCGCGAGATCCACCACCTTCTCAGGCGAAGGCCTCCGTCTTCCTCCCCCCGCGGCTGCCCTGCTGCCTTCCCTTCTCATCGGCTGGCGTGGCTGCCCTGCACTCTCCCCTTCTCACCGGCTCCCTTCTCCCCCACGGTCGCACGCCCCCTCCCTCACCTCCCTCCGCCGCGCCAGAGCGGCCCAGCCGCGCCTCCCTGCCATGTGTGTTAAGAGGATGAGAAGAAAGGTTTGGCTCAATTACGCGTGGGTCCCCTATGTCATTGGCTGCTGATGTGGATTTGGGGGGCTTTGTTTTGGGGTTGCTGCTAGAGTGGAAGAAATTTGTTGGGCCAATAAAAGTAGGGGTGAGCACCGAAATGAAAAGTAGGGGCTCTGTTTTGGGGCTACTGCTGGAGTTGCTCTAACATTCTCCCCCTTAATTGAGAGCTTAAGTGATCATTATATTATTAGTTCCACCTTCAAAAGAGCAGCGTACCAAGATAAAAAAAAACACAATGGTTAGTTAAGTACCATTTTGGACTTAGTATATATAGTGAATCACTCTACATCAAGTAGGACAACAACTTATTTCACTTATTAGAAAATGCTTATAAGGAGAAACTATTATGTATATTAAAACCCATAAACAATATACCAAGACAAAAGGATTGCAACAATCAGTTAAGTACTATTGACCCCAGTTACTATAGTGCTCCATTTCATCTCACAATAGTTAATTCTTAGTCTTATGATGGCCTATTTAGAGTCTATTGTGCAGCTTGTTTTCACTTTTACCTTTTTGCATGATAAATATAAATATAGATACTTCTAGAATCACAATTTGAGATCTCACTTATTTATCCAACATAGGCTACCAATAAACTTTATGCCGGCAACTTAAGATAAGCATATAGTACAGAATTATTAAATTGAATACGCTGATTAATAATTAGAACTTATATATCGAGCACTGTCGGGGTTATGACTCTGGGTGTCCCAACGCACCGATTAGTTAGCAGGTCGCGCGGCCTGCAGTACAGCAAGCCAACGAAGGCTCGAACGATCGAGGCCCAGCGAAAGCCAAGCGGAGTGAGCCAGCCGCCAAGGCCAGGATCATCCCCGACCTCTTCCACTCGCCTTAATACACGACACTCGAAAGATGCATGACCTCTCCCCATCACGACCCCCAGAAGGGATGGGGGAGGTCGAGCGTAGCTAGGCACGCCTGCTCTGACAAGAGCAAGCAAGATGCACTGACCCTACAGGGACTGATGGCGGTCAGACACCATCTCTATGCCATGCCGCACCGACAAGACAATACCGCATAGCAAATGCAATGGGTACGAAACCCACCGTCCAGATACAGATCGACAAGATGTATGTACGATCCCACCCAGTACATGATGGGATCCACGATGAAGGTCTCAAAACAGAGGCCATCCAGACCGGCTAGAAGCCCCAACCCCGACGAACAGGGTCGTGGCCCTTAGCCCCATGAACCGACCAGGCGATCGACGACCCGGGGCGGCTACCAACTCCCGTACGACACCCCGAGAAAATAGGAGATGGCAACGAAGGCCATGACGGATACCGCGTCGCACCGGACGACTGACGAACCACCACCGTGTCAATAGTGCCACCATGGCCAGCACAGCAGCACCACATCACACCCTACCATGGCATGGCCTCAAGACCATGATGATAGCCATGCCTAGACAAGCACCAGAAGGCGACATAGCTTACAAGCCAAGTTAGCTAGGGCCTCCCTCAGGCTCTCGACCCGTCGGTCGGGAGAACCTCCTGCTTTGTATGTGCCCTGGCCCCAAACTCTATATAAGGGTAGCCAGGGCATCCTCTCTAGATATTCTAAATCCACTACCATTCCATTCATTCACCATTGTAGTAGGGATCCTAGAGCTTCCTTTCGGGCAGCCCTTCGCCTATCATAGGTCCTTCCATCTCTTTCACCATTCTTGCACCCTCATTGGAAGAACTTCAGAGCATTCAAGGGAGGAACACGCACTCGATCATCTCTAAGACTGGATGTAGGGCTCTAGACTAAACCAGTATAAATCCTCGTGTCTATTGGATGCTACCATCATCTTCCTAGAGCAGCGCGGCAATAGTATAAGTTTACTAGTCTAGTTTATGAAACACCGACAGTTAGTGCGCTAGGGAGGGGATAGTCATGCACTCTCGTTTGTTGAGAAGGAAGTGATGGCTCCTCGCACTACCGGTGAACTCGCTAGTGGAATGGCCCATGGTGGCCACATCCGCCGCAAAAACTATGAGTTCATCAGCATCAAAGGGCCAGCACCCGCGTCCGCCCATGGCTACGACCCAAACCTCTGCCATAGAGATCCGAGACATGTAGCCCACAGCGGACACAGCCTCGGAACTACCTCCGGTGGCTGTATCCCAGAGTTCACATATCCAAAGGGGCTAGTACCCTCACTAATCGCCGACCATGTCCAGGTCTCCCATCTAGGAAATCAAAGGTCCATGGCTCGCAATGAATTCACCAGGGGAATGGCCTCGTCCGACTACATCTCTTTGGGGAACCACGCGGTTGACAACCTTCGAGGGCCAACGCCCACTTCCGCCTTCAGTTGCGGCTCGGACTTCCACCCTAGAGGTCTGGTTCCCGTGACCCATGGTGTACACACTCTTAGAACTCCCCACAGGGGCTGCATCCTATAGTTCACCAGCATAGGGGGACTAGCGCCCTCTCTCATAGCTGGCCATGGCTAAGACTTCCACCCAGGAAGCCTGAGGTCTATGGCTCACGGCGAGCTCACCTGAGGAATGGCCCACGGTGGTTGCAACCCTCTAGGGAATCACGAGATCGCTCGAACCAACAGGTCAACGCCTGTCCTTGGCTACTGCCCAGTCTAGACTCGTCGTGTGGGGAAACTGGACTCGATGGTCGAACCACGCCCTGGATAACATCTTCACCGTCAGCGGGACACAACAAGCCAGGGCGTGCACAAGCAGTAGAATCAACCATCACCACACAGTGGCATCACAGACGATCGGGAAGCCGGCCAGCGCCATGCCACACAAGGCCAGGCCTAGAGCCTAGATCCGATCATGTGTAACGAAGGAATCGCACGACACGTTTCCGCAAGCTATCAGCTATCGCTCGGATGCACGTGCACCTGAGGAAGCGGGCCCCCCAAGCACACCGCTTGCCGCAATGAGCGGATCGAATCGTGATGCGCTCAAAGCCAGCTCCCACAGCGATAGGTTACGATGGCTCCACGTCGAAAGCGGAAACCACACCTAGAGGCGGAGATGTGACGGCAATGACGTCGTTGCGCCAGAAGGACCCAAGCTCTGGAACACTTGGGCCCTCTCGGCCAGAAGATACAGTGGGTTGGACATGAAGAAGGCACACTCGGGGGCTCATAGGCCGACCAAGGGTATCAAGCCAGCAAGAGTCAACCCGAAGCCAGCCGAGAGGTCGATCCGTATCGTCTACGACTATTCCAAATACTGAAGAAGCGCCTTCATCAGCTCATGGCCCAAAGATCATAGCGACTTCATCATGAGCAGGCGCTCAGGGGCTCGCCGCACCCTAAGCAACGACAACCAGCCCCACGACAACTTTTGGTACATCAATCAGTAACATTATCTCTGGCTCTAGCCACTCTACCCAAACACGTCCATTCCACATATAGGCGCACCCTTAGCTCCATAACACCACGACCAACCCACGGAGTGAACTACGGAACGGTGTGCCCACACACCCTATCCTAGAGCCGCTTAGATCCCCGAGTGACCTGATCTGGCTTGCACCAGCCATCGGACATGAACCACTCGTGGAGGCCACACACGAGGGCGCATATACATGTCCCATCATGGAGCACTGCTTGTCACCGTCCCAGCGACCCTTTCCTAAGCATCTTCTGATTGCTCCCCGTGCCACGATGAGCCGATGATCCGTGTCCTGACCTTCTCACTCGGGTCACCCTAGCCGACCCAACGGACCAGCTCCTAGGCGAGGCTAGGCACCTATGCACGGGCCTAAGAGGAAACAGGAAACTTGTTCACTTAGGACCAGGGGAGCGAAAGGAAAGAGGACTCATGTTGATCTCTCGCTTTCTTCTCGCATCGTGCTAGATCTGCGATCATCCTTCGCTGTTCTATCGCTCCAACAGATTGCCCACATTTTAGCCCCGCAGGCCATGTGACAACCCAAAAATCCACACACCAAAAATTCCAACTACAAAATTTTTCTTTCTTTAAAACCCTTGAGTGATGATGTGGCATGTAGGAAACCCCTAACCTTGCACTAACTAAACCTATATGACTGGCACGAGTATCTCACCTCATCACCTAGAATTTATTTTACCACATAGCATACATCAAGTTGCATTATATTCAACATGGTGATTTGGATTTTATTTGATTTATGTGTTGATTAAATAAAAGCTAACAAATATGTGTTTATAAATAAATGAACTAATATGGAATTAATATCCCAATAAATACTTTGACCAATGTTTATCACCATGGAACATTTTATCAAAGGAGAAATAGGCCACTTTGATTTATATACATGAAAGAAGTGTAACATTATACGAAGGGAAAGAAGAGGGAGGCAGCAACTCGACCCAGCCTGCCTCGACCGACCCAGCCTGCCAGCCCAGCATCACCGCCCGTACGTGCACGCCGCTGATGAGCCGGACCCGCCCGTCAGCCCTCACGCACCACACGCCGCCGCATCAGGACAAGTTGACAGATGGGCCCCCTCTGTCAGCCACCCAGCTATAGGATCATCTTCTTCCCCACGCCAGCCTCATCTCTCGACCGAGCCCCGACCAAAGCAGCAGACGCGGGCCCAGGTTCACGCAAATCGCATGACCCTGTCCCCCACCTTAGCGCCGCGCCCAGGCAACCGCCCCCGCGCATGAGAGCCGTCCGATGCGCTCGGCACATCACCAGCCGTTCCGTCATCCGCCATGGGAGCTTAGAGCTCCGGCTATAAAAGCCACGACCCTCTATTGCCCTAGCGTTCGCCCCATCGCCTCACCGCCACTTGGTGGCCAACCACTTCACCGAGCCAGAGAAAGGAGAGAAAGAAGGAAGAGAGAAGGAGAGGCGTGGAGAAGGACACCGCTGCCGGAGCAAGAAAGGAGAAGCGGAACCACGCCTCGCCGGAACCAGGAGCATCGCCCCGATCAGCTACATCGACGTAGCTGCTCAGCACGGCACTGCATCGCCTCTACACAGCCACGACTCTCCACTGCACCGCCATCCTATCTCCCACGACACCCACGGTGAGCGCTCGATTTTTCCCTGCTCACCGCCGGACTCTGCTATTCCGGCCATGGCGCTCCACACCGTGAGCGCGTAGGCCGAGGCCATCTCCAGCCTCTGGATACACAAGCACAGCATCCACGACCACACCGTAGACCCCTCCTAGCCCCATGGACGCTGTAGCCGAGCACCCTCATGCCGCGCTCACGATGCCACCGCCATGGCGCAGCCACCACCGGCTCACCCGACCACCTCGCTAGACTGGAACATAGCCGTAAAGCATCATCGTGATGACCGGAAGATAGCTGCGTAGACCGAGACTCCGTTAGCAGGCCACAGCGCCCTGGCCAAGAGCACCGGACCTCGGCTGGAGCTCCGCCGTGCACCACCACCGCTCGCGGACTCCACCACGCCTTTTGGTCACCGTCGTTACTTCACCATGTTGCCTGCTAGCCGTCTGAACAAGGAACGAGGCACCAGGACCACTAGAACAGACCACCGAGACTCCGCTTCACTTGCCGAGGCCACACGCAGAGGCCACACACAGAGGCCACACATAGAGACCGCACGTAGAGGCCACATGAAGAGGCCACATGTAGAGGCCACATGTAGAGGCCACACGCAGAGACCACACGTAGAGGCCACATGTAGAGGCCACATGTAGAGGCCACACGCAGAGACCGCACGTAGAGGCCACATGTAGAGGCCACATGTAGAGGCCACACGCAGAGACCGCACGTAGAGGCCACATGTAGAGGCCACATGTAGAGGCCACACGCAGAGGCCACACGCAGAGGCCACACGTAGAGACCGCACGTAGAGGCCACATGAAGAGGCCACATGTAGAGGCCACATGTAGAGGCCACACGCAGAGACCACACGTAGAGGCCACATGTAGAGGCCACACGCAGAGACTGCACGTAGAGGCCACATGTAGAGGTCACATGTAGAGGCCACACGCAGAGGCCACACGCAGAGGCCACACGTAGAGACCGCACGTAGAGGCCACATGAAGAGGCCACATGTAGAGGCCACATGTAGAGGCCACATGTAGAGGCCACACGTAGAGACCACATGTAGAGGCCACATGTAGAGGCCACATGTAGAGGCCACACGCAGAGGCCACACGTAGAGACCGCACGTAGAGGCCACATGTAGAGGCCACATGTAGAGGCCACATGTAGAGGCCACACGTAGAGGTCACATGTAGAGGCCACACGCAGAGGCCACACGTAGAGACCGCATGTAGAGGCCACATGCAGAGACCATACGTAGAGGCCACATGTAGAGGCCACATGTAGAGGCCACACGTAGAGGCCACATGTAGAGGCCACTAAGACTCCGTCTCGCTCGCCGAGACCACATGTAGAGGCCACTGAGACTCCATCTCGCTCGCCGAGACCACATGCAGAGGCCACTGAGACTCCGTCTCGCTCGCCGAGACCACCGTGGACCAGTCACAGTGTAACACGTGTCAGCCCATGATTAATTTAGCCTTTTCCATTTTTAGAAATGATTTAAACTTCGGAAATTCATAACAAATTCATACGACCTCAGAAAAATATGAAACTAGGACCAAAATTCATCTAAAATCGAGATCTACGCAATGAACCCATGTTTGAGTGCATTTGGCTCTTTTGAATTTTCATTGCTTCTTTGTGCTATTCTATAGACGTCGCTGACGCGACTATAATACGATCGTTGCAGACTCGGAGGAGAACCTGACAGACGAGGATCGTGAGTACCGAGAGGAGTACGGAGACGACTACACTGAAGGTGCCACATCCCACCCAACTTCGTAGCACCTATTACGCATGGCTAATATAGAACTGCTAGTGCTTTACTATGTTGTTATATTCACACTGTGATAGGACTTGCATGGTAGTATGCCTTCTTGATGGCCTTTACGTTGACGCAACCTTATCCCTGCTCACCCAGCTGTTAGGCTAGTCACATGCTTGCTACTATATTTCATTGCTTATTACTTCTACTACGCTTGCACTACATTGATGCGTGGTGGAAACTAGTATTATCTGGACTATGGGGAGAGTGCTGTGTGTGTGACTTGGGTGCGTGGAGGGTGAGGGTTGTGTCGACCAAGTTGGAGTATACGACGAGCCTAGAGCAAGTCTTGCCGTAGGGTGCTACCTGGGCACCCCTAGAATGGATACCTGTGGTGGCACGGTAAATGGAAACCCTGATGGAGACATTCTGGCTTGGTCATCCCTAAGGACTTACTAGTACTCAGATTCACCGGGAAGCCTTACGTACCACTCGCCTTATATGGTGCGGGACGGCCGGACTACTTGGTAGGATATTGCCACTACTGCTAGGTTGTTAGCGGACAGTGTAAGGAGGTACGGGGTACGGAGGATCTCCCCCACACCCTTCCGAGACTTCATGGAGACCTTGTGGACCCGGCTCATGACTCATAGTTTCAGCCACCCCAGACCGGACTTGGTGTGAACCAGGGCTGAATGGTAGAGTGGCATTATCCTAGGCTAGCAAGTGGCCAGAATCAGCCCAGTTGACGACGGTCAGCGAGGAAGGCGGATCTTGTGGTTATGTAAAACCTCTGCAGAGTGTATGGTTGATCGATCGATACATGTGCCGACTTGTCGGCTATGGACCTTTCCTGGGTTTTGCTTAAACTAGATATGAGATGAGTCCTTCTCTTCTTCCCCCAGGGAGTGAGTGTTCAGTCATAGCCAGGGGCTACGGGCCTTGAGACAGTGCCGAGAGGGAGTTGGCCTGTCGACTGAGCGATGGTATGGGTGTGGTATGGTGAAGGTGTGGAGATGGTGGTATATCGGTCCCAGGGTCGAAACCTGGCTTTGGAATGGGAATGGGGTGGAATGGGTGTGGTAACGGTGTTAAAACCTGACTATACTATTATATACTTGATATGCTAATACATAGGAAACCCTAGCCTTATAGGTTCCTTTTGAATATATCCGACTTGCATCCAATTACCACAAAGCAATGCTCATAGGGTTGGGAGTGGCCAGTACAAATCGTACTGATAAATTTTGGCATACAGGTTCTGCTGAGGAGTATAGCTCCGAGGAGTTTGACGGTTGAGGGATTCGTTCCTACGCTCGAGTTTGGCGATCTTATCTTCAAGCTGTTCTGAATGAATGCTACTTTTGATTCCGCCAATGCGGCGATGTAATAATTTATGTAATTCCGCACTATTTGTACTCTGATATTATCGATGTATGGATGTGATCATCGACTGGAATTTGGGTAATATGATCTACCACGGTCTTATTACGCTTTGACTTTGTGGATTTCCCATCGTGGAAATCGGGGTTGTTTCAGTTGGTATCAGAGCCATACTTGACCTTAGGACGAAACCCTTAGAAATGGACGATAGAATAGGATGTGAACAGCCCCTCTTTCGGTTATATACCGACCCTGCATTTACTTTTATGCAAGGCTTATCTATTATTGACCTGCTAACACATGTCCCCTTGAAACATGCAGATGGCAACGAACGTCGACTGGCCGCCTCTAGGACCGCTACCTCTGGACCACGCCTAGCTTACCTTTGACCTACGTGAGCTCGGGGGTTTTGCACAGACCCTCTGCCGAGTTCTCGTCACGTTAGGTGTTCCCGAGGAGCTTGTCAAGGTCACCTGCACTGGGAAGCCAGCTAAGGAAGGAGGAATCGAAGGACCGATTGTCACCTCAGTGGAGTTTCCAGCTAGCACTACCTTACCTTCTGTCCTAGCTTTCACCGAGTTGACTATAGAGGACACAGTCGAGGAGGGACTACAGGCTATCTCACACAAGGCACTTCGCAGAGTGATGAGGGACCACTACGAGCACCTAATGACGACAGAGTTTCGTCTACTTCCCCAGGCCCTCGACCTCAGCCTTACCCCCAGTGAGCAGAGTTTCGCAGCAAGCAGAGTTATCCTTGTAGAGGAGGATAGATGCCTTCGAGTCTCAGCTATTCACCTACTAGAGCAGGACAGGTACGTGACCCAGCTTGAGCAGAAGAGACGACAGTACCAGGCCCTTCTGTGGGAGCACCAGGAGCGAGACTCGCAGGGAGCATAGGAGCGGGCTAGTCTACTTGAGATAGTGGCCAAGCTACAGGACGAGCTCAACCATCATGATGAAGTCCACAGAGCTGAGGTCGCTGACCTACAGGACAAAGCCGCCGACCTAGGCAACAGGAACTGCTACCTCGACAGCAAGGTCTTGGAGTTGCAGAGAGAGTTGGATGACAAGAAGGCCGAGTTCAACCGTAGAGGGGACAGAGAGAGATCCAAGGGGATTGACATGCTGAAGATCCAATCTCGGAACAAGACCCTGACTCAGGAGCTAGAGGAGTCCAGGAAGAAGGCCGTTCACAACCAGGGTCACCTGATCGAGGCACTCAGGCAGACCGAGTACCTACAGGACAAGTGTGAGAGGACTTGGCAGGCTTGGCAGAAGTCTGACAGGAAGCGCCTCAGGGAGATGAAGGATATGTGGGATCAGCTACCCAAGGAGATTCATAGCAAGACGAAGCCTAGGATAGAGGAGTTTGAGCTAGCCCCGACTCGCCTCAACCTAGACGCCTGCCCTACCCTACCAGGAGCCAAGCCTACTGAGGAGCTTGCCGAGGCCTTGAAGTACATGTCCCGACTTCACAAGTCTGACGGGGAGATCGAGATCGAGAACAGTCGTATCCCAGCTGTGCTATACGAGTTGGAGTAGATGACCCTACGTGGTCATAAGTCATGTCAGTAGCTTCCATGAGTTGTACCCCTTATGAGATGTATTATGAGACACTATGCGTAGAACGATTCTCGCACGTCTTCAAGTGTAGCTACTGGAGATGATGCTATGTAATAAAAACCATGTAATGAATGCTTCGGATCTTATTGCATCTTTATGAATCTTACTGCTTCTTTTGTAATGAGTGTTGGATAGCATAAATGTTTTTCTTTAAATCATTGAAATCATGTAATCATATTGAATTATAAGCACATATGGCACAACAGACCTAGCTTCTTGCAGCTCTTGTTGAAGGAGCAAACCGTCGCCAGGGAGGACAGCAGAATGACTTCCAAAGGAAGCTAGAAGGATTCCTGAAGCTAAGGCCACCTTCCTATGATGGCACCGATCCTGACCCACTGGTAGCCGATGACTGGCTCAAGGAAATGGAGAAGAAGCTTGACCTCACTACTTTCACCGATGATGAGTGTGTTGGAGCTGCCACACACCAGCTCACGGGTGCAGCACGTGCCTGGTGGGACAGTTTCAGTGACTCCCATGAGGACCCTGCCCACATCTTGTGGGATGAGTTCGCTGAAGCATTCACTGAGTATCACATTCCCAAGGGTATCATGGAGGCCAAAGCCGAGGAGTTCCGCAACATCAAGATGGGAAAGGACAGGGTGACTGAGTACACTACCCGTTTCACCAACCTTCTGCGCTATGCACCTTCTTATGTTGTGAACTCTGAGAAGGAGAAGCTGTACTATTACCGCAAGGGACTTAACCCGCACATCAAGCTAAAGTTTGGCGGTATTGAGAGCAACACATTGCGTGCTCTGGTGGATCGCTGCATCTAGATTGAGAAAGACCGTGCTGAAGCTGGAGAAGAGTACAGGGAGAGAAAGCGTAAGCCTGAGGAGTCCTTCCGTGGCCATGATCGCAAGAGGTTCCGCAGAGATGCACCAACCAGGGAACGCTATCGCCACAACAGGGAGGACAACCCTGGAGCGAGTAGAGGTAGTGGAGGCTACACCACCAAATACTCCCACCCTGCTCAGGATCGTTACACCCGGGACCGTTATGCTCAGGACCGCAACACTCAGGATCGTTCCAACCGTCCCCGCACAGCGAATGAACGCCCAGCACAGAACCGCTCTACATCAGGCACTGGAAACTGGAAGGCACCCGCGCCAACCCCTATAGGCGGTATGCCTTTCACCTGCTTTGCATGTGGACAACCAGGTCACAAAGCCGCTGAGTGCCCTCAGAACTCAGCTGCACAGAAGTCTCAGTTCAAGGGATCTGCTACTCGTGGACGTCTCAACCATCTGGACGCCGAGGAAGCACAAGCTGCCCCTGACGTGGTGTATGGTATGTTTTTAGTTAATGGCAATACTGCATCAGTTCTATTTGATTCTGGAGCAACTTGTTCATACATATCATCCAAGTTTGCACGAGCGCATGACCTGCCTGTAACCCCACGTGAAAAGCCTATCATCACCAGCTCACCCTTAGGAGATCTAAAGTGCACCCACATATGTAAAGGAGTGAGTCTTACCATAGAGGGTCTTACCTTTGAAGACGACCTAACCCTATTACCTTCCACTAACCTAGATGTCATCTTAGGCATGGATTGGTTAACTATTCACCGAGGTATCATATCATGTTCACCTAGATACGTCCAAGTGACCCATCCATCAGGCCAAGTTGTTAGATGTGAACCCCAGTCTAGAAAATCCACCTCTATCCTATGTGCCCTGAAAGCAAGTTTAGAATCTCAAAAAGAGGAGGAGACAGTTCATGATGTGCCAGTAGTCAGAGACTATCCCGATGTATTCCCTGAAGAATTACCGGGTATGTCACCAGACCGTGATGTAGAGTTCATCATTGATCTGTTACCAGGAACGGGACCCATTGCCAAGAGACCCTATCGCATGTCAGTTGATGAACTGGCCGAGCTCAAGAATCAACTTAATGAGCTCATCTCGAAGGGATATATCAGACCCAGTGCTTCACCCTGGGGATCCCCTGTTCTGTTTGTTAGGAAGAAAGATGGCTCAATGAGAATGTGCATTGATTACCGGAACTTGAACGCAGTCACCATCAAGAACAAGTACCCCCTGCCAAGGATTGATGATTTGCTTGATCAGCTCAGAGGTGCCAAGTATTTCTCTAAGATTGATCTCAGATCTGGCTATCATCAGATGAAGATTCGAGAGAGTGATATCCCGAAGACAGCCTTCGTGACTAGGTATGGGCAATTTGAGTTCACTGTGGTGTCCTTTGGACTCACGAATGCTCCCGCATACTTCATGAACATGATGAATAAGGTTTTCATGGATGAACTGGATAAGTTTATGGTAGTATTCATTGATGACATCCTTGTTTATTCACCCACCGCTGAAGAACATGAACATCATCTAAGAACTGTGCTTGAGAAACTAGCCCAACATCAGCTCTATGCAAAGTTCAGCAAATGTGAGTTTTGGCTACAGGAAGTTGCCTTCCTAGGCCATGTACTATCAGCTAAAGGTGTTGCAGTTGACCCAGCCAAGATTGAAGCTGTAAAAGAATGGGAACAACCCCGTAATGTGACAGAAGTCAGAAGTTTCTTGGGATTGGCTGGATATTACCGCCGATTCATCGAAAACTTCTCCAAGATAGCCCGTCCAATGACCAACCTTCTGAAGAAGACCAAGGAGTTTGAATGGACGCCCGAGTGTGAACAAGGCTTCTAGGAATTGAAACAGAAGCTTACCACAACTCCTGTGTTAGCATTGCCTGATATCAGCAAAGACTTCGTGGTCTATTGTGATGCATCCCGTCAAGGACTTGGCTGTGTATTGATGCAAGATGGAAATGTGATAGCTTATGCTTCTCGACAGTTGAAAGAACACGAGAACCGTTACCCTACTCATGATCTTGAGTTAGCAGCAGTTGTGCATGCTTTGAAGATTTGGAGGCACTACTTGATAGGCAACAAGTGTGACATCTACACCGATCACAAGAGCTTGAAGTACTTTTTCACTCAAGAAGATTTGAACATGAGGCAACGCCATTGGCTGGAGTTGATCAAGGACTATGACCTGGAAATTCACTATCATCCGGGGAAAGCTAATGTAGTCGCAGATGCTCTCAGTCGCAAGAGCTACTGTCACACTTTGATCACTAAATCCGTACCACTCGAGCTCAAGGAAGAGATTGATGATTTCCAACTTGAGATACTACCGCACGCTTGTTGAATGAGCTCCGCGTACAGTATGATCTCGCAGATCGCATCCGTCAAGCTCAGAAAAATTGTGAAGAGATCGAATATCTCCGTGGTCTGATGAAACTAGGCTACAAGACCAACCACCATGAAGATGAACAAGGAACCATTTGGTTCAAGGACAGAATCTGTGTACCTTCTAATCTAGCTCTACGAGAGGAAATTCTATCAGAAGCCCATGATTCTAAGTACTGTATTCACCCTAGAAATTCAAAGATGTATCAAGACTTGAAGAAACACTTTTGGTGGAAAGGCATGAAGACGGACATTGCAGGACATGTGGCACGATGTGACACTTGTAATAGGGTCAAAGCTGAACATCAAAGGCCTGCAGGGTTGCTAAAGCCTCTTGATGTTCCCGAGTGGAAATGGGAGAGCATATCCATGGATTTTATAGTTGGATTACCCCGTTCACAGAAAGGCAATGACTCCATCTAGGTGATTGTTGATCGCTTGACCAAAGTTGCTCACTTTGTACCAGTTAAGACCAAGACCAATGCCGAAAAACTAGCAGATCTATACATTGAACATATTCTCAGACTGCATGGAGCTCCCTCTAGTATTGTATCTGATCGTGGTCCTCAGTTTGTGTCTCGATTTTGGGAAGCCCTACACAAGTCCATTGGAACCAAACTTGACTTCAGTACCGCTTATCATCCACAGACAGATGGACAGACTGAACGAGTAAATCAGATCTTAGAAGACATGCTTCGCGCTAGTGTACTGAATTATGGCTCTGATTGGGAGAAATGCTTACCCTATGCAGAGTTCTCTTACAACAACAGCTACCAAGCCAGCATCAAGATGTCACCTTTTGAAGCTCTATATGGCAGACCGTGTAAAACACCTTTGATGTGGTCCCAACCGGGAGAAAGGTCACTCTTCGACTCCGCTAAGATTCAAGATGCCGAAGAAGGAGTTGCCCAAGTAAGAGAGAATTTGAGGATTGCTCAAAGTCGATACAAGAGCTATGCTGACAAAAGGAGAAGAAGACTTGAGTTTAATGTGGGAGACTTCGTCTATCTCAAAGTATCTCCGCTACGTGGGACGGTCAGATTCCATGTGAAAGGCAAGCTTGCCCCTAGATTTGTTGGCCCATACAAGATATGCAAGAGAATTGGAAAGCTCGCCTACAAACTTGAGTTACCTGAGGAATTGACGGGTGTACATCCCGTATTTCATGTGTCCCAGCTACGCAAATGTTTGAGAGTGCCCGATGAAGTGATCCCAATTGATACACTTGACATTCAAGATACACTTGAGTATAGAGAACACCCTATCAGAATTTTGGGCAGAGATACCAAAGAAACCCGAAGCAAGACTATTCCTATGTGCAAGATCCAATGGAGTAACCACACTGTGAGAGAAGCAACATGGGAGAAAGAGTCTGACCTCCGGCTACGATATCCTTACCTCTTTAAAGAGTACGTTACACTTTAATCTCGAGGACGAGATTCTGTTAAGGGGGTAGGACTGTGACAACCCAAAAATCCACACACCAAAAATTCCAACTACAAAATTTTTCTTTCTTTAAAACCCTTGAGTGATGATGTGGCATGTAGGAAACCCCTAACCTTGCACTAACTAAACCTATATGACTGGCACGAGTATCTCACCTCATCACCTAGAATTTATTTTACCACATAGCATACATCAAGTTGCATTATATTCAACATGGTGATTTGGATTTTATTTGATTTATGTGTTGATTAAATAAAAGCTAACAAATATGTGTTTATAAATAAATGAACTAATATGGAATTAATATCCCAATAAATACTTTGACCAATGTTTATCACCATGGAACATTTTATCAAAGGAGAAATAGGCCACTTTGATTTATATACATGAAAGAAGTGTAACATTATACGAAGGGAAAGAAGAGGGAGGCAGCAACTCGACCCAGCCTGCCTCGACCGACCCAGCCTGCCAGCCCAGCATCACCGCCCGTACGTGCACGCCGCTGATGAGCCAGACCCGCCCGTCAGCCCTCACGCACCACACGCCGCCGCATCAGGACAAGTTGACAGATGGGCCCCCTCTGTCAGCCACCCAGCTACAGGATCATCTTCTTCCCCACGCCAGCCTCATCTCTCGACCGAGCCCTGACCAAAGCAGCAGACGCGGGCCCAGGTTCACGCAAATCGCATGACCCTGTCCCCCACCTTAGCGTCGCGCCCACGCAACCGCCCTCGCGCACGAGAGCCGTCCGATGCGCTCGGCACATCACCAGCCGTTCCGTCATCCGCCATGGGAGCTTAGAGCTCCGGCTATAAAAGCCACGACCCTCTATTGCCCTAGCGTTCGCCCCATCGCCTCACTGCCACTTGGTGGCCAACCACTTCACCGAGCCAGAGAAAGGAGAGAAAGAAGGAAGAGAGAAGGAGAGGCGTGGAGAAGGACACCGCTGCCGGAGCAAGAAAGGAGAAGCGGAACCACGCCTCGCCGGAACCAGGAGCGTCGCCCCGATCAGCTACATCGACGTAGCTGCTCAGCACGGCACTACATCGCCTCTACACAGCCACGACTCTCCACTGCACCGCCATCCTATCTCCCACGACACCCACGGTGAGCGCTCGATTTTTCCCTGCTCACCGCCGGACTCTGCTATTCCGGCCATGGCGCTCCACACCGTGAGCGCGTAGGCCGAGGCCATCTCCGGCCTCTGGATACACAAGCACAGCATCCACGACCACACCGTAGACCCCTCCTAGCCCCATGGACGCTGTAGCCGAGCACCCTCATGCCACGCTCACGATGCCACCGCCATGGCGCAGCCACCACCGGCTCACCCGACCACCTCGCTAGACTGGAACATAGCCGTAAAGCATCATCGTGATGACCGGAAGATAGCTGCGTAGACCGAGACTCCGTTAGCAGGCCACAGCGCCCTGGCCAAGAGCACCGGACCTTGGCTGGAGCTCCGCCGTGCACCACCACCGCTCGCGGACTCCACCACGCCTTTTGGTCACCGTCGTTACTTCACCATGTCGCCTGCTAGCCGTCTGAACAAGGAACGAGGCACCAGGACCACTAGAACAGACCACCGAGACTCCGCTTCGCTTGCCGAGGCCACACGCAGAGGCCACACGTAGAGGCCACACGTAGAGACCGCACGTAGAGGCCACATGAAGAGGCCACATGTAGAGGCCACATGTAGAGGCCACACGCAGAGACCACACATAGAGGCCACATGTAGAGGCCACATGTAGAGGCCACATGCAGAGACCGCACATAGAGGCCACATGTAGAGGCCACATGTAGAGGCCACACGCAGAGACCGCACGTAGAGGCCACATGTAGAGGCCACATGTAGAGGCCACACGCAGAGGCCACACGCAGAGGCCACACGTAGAGACCGCACGTAGAGGCCACATGAAGAGGCCACATGTAGAGGCCACATGTAGAGGCCACACACAGAGACCACACGTAGAGGCCACATGTAGAGGCCACATGTAGAGGCCACACGCAGAGACCGCACGTAGAGGCCACATGTAGAGGTCACATGTAGAGGCCACACGCAGAGGCCACACGCAGAGGCCACACGTAGAGACCGCACGTAGAGGCCACATGTAGAGGCCACATGTAGAGGCCACATGTAGAGGCCACATGTAGAGGCCACACGCAGAGGCCACACGTAGAGACCGCACGTAGAGGCCACATGTAGAGGCCACATGTAGAGGCCACATGTAGAGGCCACACGTAGAGGTCACATGTAGAGGCCACACGCAGAGGCCACACGTAGAGACCGCATGTAGAGGCCACACGCAGAGACCATACGTAGAGGCCACATGTAGAGGCCACATGTAGAGGCCACACGTAGAGGCCACATGTAGAGGCCACTGAGACTCCGTCTCGCTCGCCGAGACCACATGTAGAGGCCACTGAGACTCCGTCTCGCTCGCCGAGACCACATGCAGAGGCCACTGAGACTCCGTCTCGCTCACCGAGACCACCGTGGACCAGTCACAGTGTAACACGTGTCAGCCCATGATTAATTTAGCCTTTTCCATTTTTAGAAATGATTTAAACTTCGGAAATTCATAACAAATTCATACGACCTCAGAAAAATATGAAACTAGGACCAAAATTCATCTAAAATCGAGCTCTACGCAATGAACCCATGTTTGAGTGCATTTGGCTCTTTTGAATTTTCATTGCTTCTTTGTGCTATTCTATAGACGTCGCTGACGCGACTATAATACGATCGTTGCAGACTCGGAGGAGAACCTGACAGATGAGGATCGTGAGTACCGAGAGGAGTACGGAGACGACTACACTGAAGGTGCCACATCCCACCCAACTTCGTAGCACCTATTACGCATGGCTAATATAGAACTGCTAGTGCTTTACTATGTTGTTATATTCACACTGTGATAGGACTTGCATGGTAGTATGCCTTCTTGATGGCCTTTACCTTGACGCAATCTTATACCTGCTCACCCAGCTGTTAGGCTAGTCACATGCTTGCTACTATATTTCATTGCTTATTACTTCTACTACGCTTGCACTACATTGATGCGTGGTGGAAACTAGTATTATCTGGACTATGGGGAGAGTGCTGCGTGTGTGACTTGGGTGCGTGGAGGGTGAGGGTTGTGTCGACCAAGTTGGAGTATACGACGAGCCTAGAGCAAGTCTTGCCGTAGGGTGCTACCTGGGCACCCCTGGAATGGATACCTGTGGTGGCACGGTAAATGGAAACCTTGATGGAGACATTCTGGCTTGGTCATCCCTAAGGACTTACTAGTACTCAGATTCACCGGGAAGCCTTACGTACCACTCGCCCTATATGGTGCGGGACGGCCGGACTACTTGGTAGGATATTGCCACTACTGCTAGGTTGTTAGCGGACAGTGTAAGGAGGTACGGGGTACGGAGGATCTCCCCCACACCCTTCCGAGACTTCATGGAGACCTTGTGGACCCGGCTCATGACTCACAGTTTCAGCCACCCCAGACCGGACTTGGGGTGAACCAGGGCTGAATGGTAGAGTGGCATTATCCTAGGCTAGCAAGCGGCCGGAATCAGCCCAGTTGACGACGGTCAGCGAGGAAGGCGGATCTTGTGGTTATGTAAAACCTCTGCAGAGTGTATGGTTGATCGATCGATACATGTGCCGACTTGTCGGCTATGGACCTTTCCTGGGTTTCGCTTAAACTAGATATGAGATGAGTCCTTCTCTTCTTCCCCCAGGGAGTGAGTGTTCAGTCGTAGCCAGGGGCTACGGGCCTTGAGACAGTGCCGAGAGGGAGTTGGCCTGTCGACTGAGCGATGGTATGGGTGTGGTATGGTGAAGGTGTGGAGATGGTGGTATATCGGTCCCAGGGTCGAAACCTGGCTTTGGAATGGGAATGGGGTGGAATGGGTGTGGTAACGGTGTTAAAACCTGACTATACTATTATATACTTGATATGCTAATACATAGGAAACCCTAGCCTTATAGGTTCCTTTTGAATATATCCGACTTGCATCCAATTACCACAAAGCAATGCTCATAGGGTTGGGAGTGGCCAGTACAAATCGTACTGATAAATTTTGGCATACAGGTTCTGCTGAGGAGTATAGCTCCGAGGAGTTTGACGGTTGAGGGATTCGTTCCTACGCTCGAGTTTGGCGATCTTATCTTCAAGTTGTTCTGAATGAATGCTACTTTTGATTCCGCCAATGCGGCGATGTAATAATTTATGTAATTCCGCACTATTTGTACTCTGATATTATCGATGTATGGATGTGATCATCGACTGGAATTTGGGTAATATGATCTACCACGGTCTTATTACGCTTTGACTTTGTGGATTTCCCATCGTGGAAATCGGGGTTGTTTCAGGCCAGCCCTCAGGCTAAGATACGCATTCGCAGGCACAGACCTAGGGGGATGAAGCACATTCCAATTCGAACAGAAAGTAAGTAAAAGAATAGTGTAATGACAAGTGAATACGCCAATCACACTCTAGGTGCAAAGACCCCAAGCACCTTCCGTCGAAGAATGAGAGACCTGCTTCGAGCTTCTCCACGTGAACCCGCGGTAGGATGGCACGGTGAACTATTTCCCAAAGTCCTTACCGCAACAAGACGCCTCTCAGACCAAGCCTCTTAGACCAGCTCTAGGGTGAAGTTGGGCACTCACGCGGATAGGGAGCGAAAGGAAACAAAGCGCCGCTCTGCCCAAGCGAGTGGAACGGGGAAAATTGAAGCCTATGCCCTCTGCTCGCTCTTTCCCCGTGCATCAAACTAGATTGGTGACATAACCCCAATGCCTCGACCGCAGCATTAGGCCGCATAACGTTAAGCTCTGTGGGCCAGCCCCTAGGCTAGAACATGTACCTGCGCTCACAAGGCTGATGGAGAAGGAGCAAATTCCAACCTGAATAGGAGGAACACAAGCGGCAACATGACGAGATGGGATCACATGCCAGCAACACCGCATGCGGGTGCAGCAAGCTCCACAACAACCAAGCAGCCCTCAGCATGCATGATGCTCAAGTAAGTTGACCCGCCCCAAGCTAGAAGCATGCAGTCGCTCACGGCCGACCCATTCAAGAGAAGAAGACCAAGCAAACGACCTTGGCAAGAACAAATCCCGCATGATGAGATCAATGAGGATCGAGTCAACAAGAGTGACTCACCTATGGAGCACTCACACTTGCCCGAACGACCATGGCAGGTGCATCATCTGGCCAAACAAAACCGTCAAAAACTCCCTAAGGCCCCAAGAAGCACAACCCGCTTGAGAACACCGGACGCCTCGGTGCACACTCGAACAGCGTATCATGGCCACTCCTCCTAGGTCTACGGCAACCGCACCCCCGGAGGGAGGCCCAACGGGGAGTGACAAACACGCTGCCCCTCACAATTACGGTGGAGCACGCTGTGGCACGCGGGCACAAATCCCCACAGCCCGATGATGGCTCAACGATGAGCCTGGCCGAACAAAACGATTCGCAAAGGTCAACAACACGGAGATTAAATAGCTTGGGCAGAAACCCTTCATGCCAAGAATTCTTGAGACAAGTCATTCAAACAACTGACATTGGCAATGACAAAAGAGAAATTAAAAAGGGCAATGCATACATCACAGCCTTGGGGGCTTACGCGTTTGCTGATTACAACACTGTCCTAAACATTAGGATCATCGGCTTCTAAAGCCACGACAAAAAATGTCTAGCCTAGCGCATTGTAGCACTAGATGGACCTAAGGTTACAATAATCGTCGGATCTCCTCCCGCTTACGATGGACATCTCACAAAGCAAAGAAACCAGTACAAGGTGTCTCTAACCTTTGGAGATGCACCGTGAGCAGGAGAGAACTATCAAAAGAAGCCTTGGGGATGACTGCCTCGTGGAGCTCCCTCTAACATTTGAGGAAGAGGAGCCCACCAGAAACCGCCCCAACGCCGCTTCCGGTAGAATAGGGGAGGATCACCTGGAGACAAGCTAGCTAGCGGGCCGCTAAGTCAATGCTCGAGTGCTCCTAGACCAAGAGCTGGGAGCCACGTGCCTGCCAACCATGGGGAAGCCTAGTGGCCTAAGCCTCCTATGGCATTGTTCCTCCCCATCTTCGCGAAACTTCCTCTAACACCCATGGAGGACGAATGTCGGCAAGGTGCGACAGAGCCCGATCTCTGAAGGTCCCTCCCGGTGATGGAGAAGCCGTCGGAATGGACCGCGAACCATGACGCCCGATGGAGACAGCCGTTCTCTCACTCAGATTGTACGTCAGGGAAAACTCAGAAGACAGGGGAGAAGTGGGGATGAGGTGCACTACCCTCCTCTCCCTTGACTTAAATAGGTGGAATGAATATGAAGGTGGAGAAGACAGCGGTCGACATTCAAGATGGGCACAAACCCCAAGACACACACGCAATCAAGAGGCAAGAGATGCTGTGGTTCGGTCTCCTAGGCGACACAAGGCCCAGCAACGGTCATAGGAAGTACATCAAACGCACACGTACACTCTGTCATTTACTAACCACCTTCTCGCAGCGTAGGGGAAGCAGTTAGATGAAAGGCCGAGCGATGGACGCCAACACGGTAGCATATCCTAAGTAAGCCTTGCATCTTTCATTATCTTTCAATTCACGTGCCCACGTTTTATGGCACACAACCATTTACAAGAGGGCATCGCCAAGACGTAACATGGCTAGGGGAGGTCGATAGCCCCCTAGGTTCACATGCCGAGCGGCCCTCTACACCCACGACCTCGTGTCATGATTAGGAAACTCTCTATTAGGCCAGTCCTTAGAAGGGCTCGAGGCCACAAAAGGGATAGGGCAAGGAGGAGATGGGCCCCCACGGCTCAAATCAGTGGTGCAGAGCCACATGACCATCTCTCCTTGTGTTCGAGTCATCCGCTTTGAAGTCTCCCGGGTTGACCCCCTCTAGGAGAGGCATCTTGCCCTCTGGCCGCTGCGGAGGCAGTTGGGGACCAACGGGATTGATGACCGATGATTTATGGGATGTCTCACATGAGACATAGACGAACTCCATGTCGATTGGGGAGGATATCGAGTCCCATTCAGATTACCCATAGACCCCAATGAGGCGCACCGCTTTGACCATGTGGTTATAGTGGACATGCCCCTCCCGCATGGGGCGAAACCAAAACTGCCTATAACAAGGCAACATGACCTCCCTGGGTCAACAAGGGCTCTACGGAAAGACGAAGTTGGGTCCCCATGACCCTGAAAGAAGTCAAGGCCAAGCCACGACTAACTCCTCACTACATCCTAGGTCATAGGCCTAAGGCCCGCTCTGGAGACTCATAAACCATTAGGGGTCCACGACCTCTCCGAGAGAGATCAATGAAGCAAAAGGCAAGGGCGATGCGCAATGCAGAGCCCAAAGCATGATCGTGGCTCGGTCACGCAGCATAACAGAAGGTCCAAGACCTACGAGCCAAGGCATGATCGCAAAAAATCCTCATGATTGAGCTAAAGAGAGGTCGGGAAAATGACTCCTCAAAAAAATATGAAAAAGGACACCCTTCCTATTCGGTAGCTTCGTGCCAACAGCACAACCACGACCCACCAGCTCGGGGGCTCAAAGCGGTAATGAGAACAACCATGACAAACCCGAGGAGAAAGGATTTGATAGAATCCGAGTATCCTCAACACACCAGGAGCGGGCAAACCGCTTACAAGATAGGACGTGAATGAAGAAGAATCTCCCTTCGTTCCCTGCCTGATAATTGCAGATGTGGCCACGCCGCACAAGGGGCACAAAGCGCCAGACACTGCCACGGGTGGCGGCGAGCACCTCTCGGGTCGCCAACTGTGGGAGCGTGAAAGAGACAAACAAAATGTCTTGGGGATCTCATCATGCTATCGTAGCCCATGGACCAAAGAAGATAGGGATGGCAAGGGGAGAAGATGTCAAGTTCCCAATGATTTCATGAGGAACTGACATCTTCGCCACCTCTCACCTCCCTGCCCTCAAAATTCCTTCTAGCACCTGCCATTGAGGGACTCCACACAGGCTCTCGGCCACCATGAACGACTCCTAGCGAGGTGCGTGACTAGAGTCGCGTGGTTCCTCTTGAACGCACAACCCTCGGTTCCTCATCATCTCCCCAAAAGCCCGACCATTTGGGGAAATCTAAGTTAACATGAGGCCACAGCCACGAATGGTCCGAACGAAAGAAAAACACCTACTTATAGGCCCAAGGGCTGACCAAACAACCTAAAGCCTCCGTACCCTGGGGTGCAATACGAGAGGTCAGAACCAATGACAAATGCCCATAAAAGGTCAAGAAAAACAAGACCTTCCTAAAGGCAAGACCAGTACAGCGTCGACAAGACCGATCGGTCCCGCTTGGGTCATGAACCCCGACGCATGGCGTGTAGACAGGGCAAAGCTCAACAACCACCTACCGCATTAAACACACTAGCCCGCAAGGGGTCGAGCAATGAAGCTCGAGTAGGACTCGATCACGATGCCGCGCTCCAGCACACATGAGCGTCAGCGCTTTCACGATCACTTTGTGGTCGTAAAAACGCTCGGAGGATACTATCGGGGTTATGACCCTGGGTGTCCCAAGGCACTGATTAGTTAGCAGGCTATGTGGCCTACAGTACAGCATGCCAATGAATGCCTGAACGACTGAGGCCTAGTGAAAGCTGAGTGGAGCGAGCCAGCCGCCAAGGCCGGGGTCATCCCGACCTCTTCCACCGGCCTTAATACACAACACTCGCAAGATGCACGACCTCTCCCCATCACGACCCCCAGAAGGGATGGGGGAGGTCGAGCGCAGCTAGGCACGCCTCCTCTAACAATAGCAAGCATACCGCACTGACCCCGCAAGGACCAAGGGGACAGCAGTCACCTCGGTCTGGTCAGACACCATCCCTGTGCCATGCCGCATTGACAAGACAATACCGCATAGTAAAAGCAATGGGTACAAAACCCATCGTCCTGATATGGATCGACAAAACGTATGTACGATCCCACCCACTATAGGATAAGATCCACGACGAAGGTCTCAACACAAAGGCCATCCAGACTGGCTAGAAGCCCCAACCCTGATGAACAGGGTCATGGCCCTTAGCCCCATGAAGCGACTAGGCGATCGACGACCCAGGGTGGCTACCAACTCCCGTACGATGCCCCGGGAAACCAGGAGATGGCAACGAAGGCCATGACGGATATCGCGTCACACTGGACGGTTGACAAACCACCACCGTGTCTACAGTGCTGCCACGCGCTAGCACAGTAGCACCACGTCACACCCTGCCGCGACGTGGCCTCAAGACCATGATGATAGCCACACCCAGACAAGCACCAGAAGACGGTGTAGCTTGCAAGCCAAGTTAGCTAGGACCTCCCTCAGGCTCTCGACCCTTCGATCGGGAGAACCTCCTGCTTTGTATGCGCCCTGGCCCCGAACTCTATATAAGGGCAGCCAGGGCACCCTCTCTCGATATTTTGAATCATCTACCATTCCATTCATTTACCATTGTAGTAGGGCTCCTGGAACTCCCCTTCGGGTAGCCCTTCGCCTAGCATAAGTCCTTCCGTCTCTTTCACCATTCTTTCACCCCCATTGTAAGATCTTCAGAGCATTCAAGCAAGAAACACGCACTCAATCATCTCTGAGACTCGAAGTAGGGCTCTGGCCTGAACCAATATAAATTCTCGTATCTATTGGATGCTACCATTGTCTTCCTAGAGCAGCGCGACAATCATATAAGTTTACTAGTCTGATTTACAAAACACCAACAAGCACCAACTTATATGACTATACTTTGATTTTGGATTACTTTTTCACACCGTCTTGAGGTCGGCAATACCACTTAATGTGTTACTCGAACAAGAAACGGCACACTTACATAACATATTCCATGATGAATATATTCAAGTTTCTCATTGACAATAACAATAATAGTAGTAGTAATAATAATAACTTTATTCTTAATGTTTCGCAAAAAAAATAACTTTATTCTTAAGTCACGGTAGTCTTAACTTATACCGACTGAACATGCAATTTTTTTTATTTTTAACCTTTTCTTCAAACAAATTTCAAATCTAACACGTTGTTTTTTAATTTTTAAATCTAACCTGTTTGGTCGCGCCTAAGTCCACGGCACAGCCAAAACATGTTGCCACGCCACATACATCGGTGCAGCACGATCTGTCACGTCGGACAACGATTTCCACATGTAAATCATTGCCACGCCACTTCCGTTGGCGCTGCAGTACTGTAGCACCGCGCTAACCAGACTGGCGCGGCAAGGTACAACCTTAGAAAAATTGTATCTTTTTCATATGACCTTGGATAAAGATGATATTTATATGAAAATTGTAGCACTCGACGAGATCTACAACTTTCTAGTTTTGAGTTTTCCATTGAAGGTGGTTAAGATGCTAAAAACAATAAACAAAGTTTCAGCAGTATATTAATCGCGTACAAGCGCTTGTCGCCTTGGAAAAATCATATCTTTCTTATATGGAGTCAAATAGAGATACTTTCTATATGAAAGTTGTAGCTCTAGATGGAATCTACAAATTTATAATTTTGAGTTTTTGCATTTGAGATCACTAAGATGTTCAGAAAATAATATAAAGTTTCAGCATCGTATTAATCGTGTACAAGCTCATATCGCCTTCGAAAAATCTTATCTTTTTTGTACAGTGCCAAATGAAGATACTTTTTTACATAAAAGTTGTAGCACTTGATTGGATTTATAATTTTATAGTTTTGAGTTTTTATTTGAGGTCATTGTCTTAGGAGTGCGACGTGACTGATTACTAATCGAGAGTCGACTCGGGAGTTCAGGTGGTTACGAAAAATGGAGAGTTTAATTATATTTTGGTTGTCAAAGGTGAGTTAGACCAACAATAAAGTTTTTAACCTCAATAAAATCTTCGACGGACCAAAGTCTTTGAGGTCCATCCAGCTCCAAGGGCTGTATGGGTGAATTTTCCTTTTATTTGTAAGAACGTTTTCTTTTGGTGAGGCTGCAAAGACCTTTTTCTTTCTTTCTTCCAGTAAGGTTTCTTCTTGTTTTTCTCCTGAGGGTTCTATCCTAGAGAGAAAGATAAGAAGCCAGGAGTCCACGGTTGAAAGGGCTTCAAAATAAAATTTCAAACCGTTTGGCCAATTCCACCAAAAAACAAAGTGAATAACAGGTGGAAGTGGCATTAGACACCAATGAAACCTTTTATAAATTCTATTAAATAACATATTAAAATTATTACTGAATTTTCTTTTGAATGAAAGTAGCATCAGATGCCAATAAAACCCTTTGTAAACTTTTTTAAAGAATAACTTATTCAAATTATTATTAAATTTTCTTATGACATGATAGGTCATAGTTTAATTTTTAAGTTTATTAGACCTCACCAATTTTACAACCAACGATGTCTACTATTACGTAACTTTTTTTCGCCATCTTTGGATTAAAATTTTATGTGAAGCGACGGCGAAAGTGTAAGTGATATAATAATAGTATGTGGTTCACTAAGCTATCTACCATGGCCATTGCACGCTGTTGGTGCACAGTTCTTTTCTGTGAGCACCATAATACCATCGGCCTAACAAACCAATTATCTTCATCCATTCTGAACTCCTGAATCGACTCTCGACTAGGTGCTATGCCTTCTTGGATAACCTTGAGCTTGTTTTGAATGCTTTTATGTGATGCATCCCTTGTGGCTATTCTTTCCATTCATATATCTGCATGGTGTATCTCATTTAGGTACGCTAGATGAACCACGTGAATGGTGAAAGGACATGATATTTGAACCGAACCCGAAGATGGAGTTTGGTGAATCCATCCAGAAGACGGAAGGACTAAGCAAGTGCCGAGATGGGAGATGCTCACCAAACGAGTGTCATCTAACAAACACTGACCTAGTGTTGGATCCTAGGCAAGTCCCGGAGCATTCTAAGTCTCCTATGTTTTTACAAATATCACTTGCGTCTTTTATGTTTGATGCATTAGGATATAAGAGTTGATTGGAACCACTTGTTGCATATACTTTCCTTGTCTAGACAACTATATTTTGAATCCTATGTAGGTCTAGAATCGAATATATGCTTAGCCATGCTTAGTCCGGTAGAAGTCGGGTGATTTCCTGTCACCTGCAAGTTATTTGTAGATATCTGATCACGGTTGGCTATAATTGTTATCATGGAAATAACTATGTGTTGATGAATAAAAGGAGACCGGGTGGGATTGTGATAGAGAAGCAACAAGGCAAGGAGGTCTTGGTGCCTATTTATCCGCGTCTATGTCGATTAAGGACCGATTCGCTGTACGTCCTCATATCATGTTGAACGCATGCCTAGCACTTAGTTGGCCGGATAAGTCGCTCCAACCACGAAGCCGAGTAGCTCAACTCAGACCAGGACCCGGTAAGTGAAAGCGCGCACACTGGAAGAAGTAAGGATGTGCAGGGAGCCAGTGGCATGAGTCCAAGGGCAGGCCGGGCCTAAACTTCCTGGTAGACTGGTAGTATCCCTGAGGGTGCGGCGCTGATCGGACCCACGACTGTACCTGAATTATACCAAAGGTGACCCGACGCGACACCAACGAGGGAAGTATGGGTTTGTGTTAGGAATAACTCCCCAGCTGGTTAGAATCGATTCGACTCGTCGTCTCTCCCGGATAGTAAGAACTTGAGTGAGCAGCGACAACGTAGCATTAATTGATGGAACTTGATGGTTATGATGATGCTCAAATTAATACACATGATATGGTTACTAATGCTTATTAGCTTAATCACGTGATTGCTCTAGTACATGTGCTAATCTAGAGATGCTTAATTGAATAGGTATTCAATTTGATGCTAAAGATATTAAATCTTCAAGTTACGTTACTTAAGGTTTTGTACAAATTGTTGTCAAGCTAACTCCACCGATAAAGCCTTGCATACTTTCTGGTGTCACTTTATTTTTGATTTATGACGGGTAAGTCTAGCTGAGTATCTTCTTGTACTCAGGATTTATTCCACCATATTGCAGGTGAAGTTGTCGGCCTGCTAAAGATGGTGACTAATCGCCGGTGGGCTGTGTGACTCTATAGTGTTCTTATCTATATGCTTTTGTCAGAGGATGTACTGTATGCTAGCAATATATTTGGAACTTATATTATTGTAATCATTTGAAAGCTATGTTGTTTTCACTAATTGATTTTAAAACCTAAACTTGTATTATTATTTGTGAACTCATTGTAAACATTATTTCCGCTGCAACTCTGTGTATATGATGTGTATTTGCTTAATCGTGCGATTTTGATTGTGTTGTTGATTTACCGAGGTCCTTCGTGACACTCGGCGGACTACCAGGTTTATATAAGTGAAAGTATGTGCGCGTCAACGTATTAATCGGGGACAGCCGTACTTGATCTTATATAAATTAGACGATTCTGTCACAGCTGGTATCAAATTAGTCACATCGCGCGCAAAAGATAATGACCTCAAATGAAAAAAAAACTCAAAACTATAAAGTTATAGATCCAATCAAGTGCTATAACTTTTATGTAAAAGTATTTTAATTTGACACCGTACAAAAAAGATAAGATTTTTCCAAGGCGACAAGAGCTTATACGTGATTAATACGATGCTGAAATTTTATATTATTTTTCTAAACATCTTAGTGATCTCAAATGCAAAAACTCAAAACCAAAAATTTGTAGATCACATCTATAGCTACAACTTTCATATAGAAATTATCTCCATTTGACTCCATATAAGAAAGATATGATTTTTTCAAGGCGACAAGCGCTCGGACACGATTAATATACTGCTGACAATTTATTTAATTTTTTTCAGCATCTTAATGACATTAAATGGAAAAACTCAAAACTAAAATGTTGTAGATCTCGCCGAGAGCTACAATTTTCATATAGAAAGTATCTCCATTTGACTCCATATAACAAAGATATGATTTTTTCAAGGTGACAAGCGCTTTTACGCGATTAATATACTGCTGAAATTATGTTTAATTTTTTTTAGCATCTTAACGACCTCAAATGGAAAAACGCGAAACTATAAAGTTGTAGATCTCGTAGAGAGCTATAATTTTCATATAAAGATCATCTTCATCCGAGGTCGCAAGAAAAAGATACAATTTTTCTAAGGTTGTGCCTTGTCAAGCCGGTCTGGTTGGCATGGTGCTACAGTACTACTGAAAGCTCCAGTTTGGTTTTGGTGAATTGATGAAACCCTAAGTACTAACCTAGTTTATCAAGTGATCATGAGATAGGTAGTACACTCCAAGTGGTGAAGCAAATAAAGATCATAACATGATGATGATATCATAATGATGATCAAGTGCTTGGACTTGGAAAGAAGAAAGAGAAAAACAAAAGGCTCAAGGCAAAGGTATAATCCATAGGAGCTATTTTATTTTGGTGATCAAGACACTTAGAGAGTGTGATCATATTTAGGCTTGATAGCCGTACTATTAAGAGGGGTGAAACTCGTATCGGAATGCGGTTATCGAACTGCCACTAGATGCTCTAACTCATTACATATGCATTTAGGATCTAGTGGAGTGCTAACACCCTTGAAAATATTTATGAAAATATGCTAACACATGTGCACAAGGTGATACACTTAGTGGTTAGCACATTTGAGCAAGGGTGAAGAAGACAGAGGAGATGCCAGTGTCGATCAAGTGACCGGACGCTGGATCTGAATGCACCGGACACTGACTGCCTGCGTCCGGTCGCGCTGACTCGGCTGCACAGTACCTAGGGTATAGCATCGGACGCTGGTCTATGCCCGGTCAAGGTGGACCGGATGCGTCCGGTCGAAGAAATACGCCTCGGGGAGTTTACTGGAAACGACCGGACGCTAAAGCTCCAACGTCCGGTCAGTTTTACCGGATCGTCCGGTCAGCTTCGTAGCTGTTGAAATCTGACGAACTGCGTTTGAAGCTAGTGACGCGTGGCGTCCATCAGTGGACCGGACGCTGAGTCCAGGGTCTGGTCCGTTTGACCGGAGCGTCCGGTCAGAGAGCAGTGTGCCCAGTGAAGGGGTACAACGGCTCTATTTCATGGGGGCTTCTATTTAAGCCCCATGGCCGGCTGTGGCTCATATCTTTGGCCATTTTCATTGACATAGCAACCTTGTGAGCTAAGCCAAAGGACTCTCACTCATCTCCATCATTGATTCATCATCATAGTGAGATTGGGAGTGATCCAAGTGCATTGCTTGAGTGATTGCATCTAGAGGCACTTGGTTTTCGTGTTTCGCTGCGGATTTCGCTTGTTACTCTTGGTGGTTGCCGCCACCTAGATGGCTTGGAGCAGCAAGGATCGTTGAGCGGAGAGTGGTGATTGTCTCCGGCTCCGATCGTGGTGATTGTGAGGGGTTCTTGACCTTTCTTCGGCGGAGAGCCAAAAGGTACTCTAGTAGATTGCTCGTGGCTTGTGTGATCCTCATCTTGTGTTAGTTGTGCGGCACCCTATTGAGGGTTTGGTGTGTGAAGCCATTTAGCGCGTGAACCTCCAAGTGAGTGAATCGCCACAATGAGGAGTAGCTTGCCGGCAAGCAAGTGAACCTCGGTAAAAATCGTTGTGTTCATCCTTTGATTCTGAGGTGATTGGTCTCCATTGTTATTCATCCTTGTGATTGATTGGTTCACTCCTCGACACGGCGGTATAACTATCTTGATCACTCTCTTTACTTTACCGCAAACTAGTTGACAAGCTCTTTAGTGTAGCTAGTTGTGAGAGCTTGCTTGCTTAGTTGGTGTGGCTCTTTAGTTAGCCTTTGAGAGCACACTAACATAGGGTAGTGTCATAGCTCTTGTGTGAATCGACACTATCTAAACTAGAATTGTGGTAGGTGGCTTGCATTTTGAGTAGGCTAGCGCAACACTTGCTTCGCCTCATAATTGTCTAACTATTTTGTTAAGTGTTGTTGTAGAAATTTTATTAGGCTATTCACCCCCCCTCTAGCCATTAGGACCTTTCAAGTGGTATCAGAGCCGAGGTCACCGTTATTTGAGGCTTAACAACCTTCGATGTTAAAATGGCTCAAATCAACAACACCAAGAAGCCACCTCAATTTGATGGCTCCAACTATCCCTCTTGGAAGGCCAAGATGACAACTTATATCAAGTCAATCAATAGGAAGATTTAGAAGGTGGTAGAAACAAAAATTAAGATTGAAGATCCAGAGAATCCCACCGTAGCCGAAGAAGTACTTCTCCAAAACAATGATATTGCTCTAAGTGCTATTCATGATGCAATTGATGAAAGAACATTTGAGCAAATCAAGAATATTGAGATGGCTCATGAAGCTTGGAAAAAATTGGAAGAATCATTTGAGGGCACTCAAGCCGTGAAGGGTGCAAAGGCATATATTCTCAAAGAGAAGTTTGCAAGCTTCAAGATGAAAGAAGATGAGAGTGTGCCGGACATGTTCCATCGGATGGAAGTGATTGTAAATAATCTCAAGGCACTTGGTGAGAAGATAGAGGACAAGGACTTCTCAAATAAGTTCTTGAGATGTTTGCCCGCAAGATTTGGCATGTTGGTCACCTTACTAGTGAGGAGCGGTTTGAACACAATGACACCAAACCAAATCTTGGGAGATATCATGACCGATGATGCTTATAGAGATGATGATGAGAAGGAAGAAAAGAGGGAGAAGAAAGATGACAAGAAAGATGACAAGAAGAAGAGCGTGGCATTCAAAGCCACATCATCCAAGGGCAAAGCAAAGCAAGAAACATCAAGTGAAGAAGATGAATCTTGGGATGATGATGATGATGAAAGGATGGCTCTATTTGTCAAGAGATTTGGCAAGTTCATGGTGAAGAAGGGCTATCATGCTAGAAGAAAGAAGTCTTCATTCAAGAACAAAGAAGAGTCAAGAAGATGCTTCAAGTGTGGAAGCAAAGATCATCTTGTTGCTCAATGCCCATACAATAGTGACAATGATGATGACAACAACAAAAACAAGAAGAAGGACAAGAAGGAAAAGAAAGAGAAGAAGGACAAGATGGCCTTTAAGAAGAATAAGGGTGGTTCATATGTAGTCACTTGAGATAGTGATGCTTCCTCAAGTGATGATGATGATGATAGTGATGATCACAAGACCACCAAGAAGAAGGTTCTTGCAAGCATTGCCATTAATGAGAAGCCTTCTCTCTTTGAATCTTCATCATGCTTCATGGCTAAGGCCACTAAGGTACAATCTTGTGATGATGAAAGTGATGAAGAACATGTTGATGATAATGAACATGAAAATGAAAATGAAAATGAAAATAATAGTGATAGTGATGATGATGAACCTACTAAGGATGAATTATTTGACATGCTAGAAGATGCTAAAGAACACTTAGACATTAAGAGAAGGGAATGCAAGAGCTTGAATAAGGAAGTAAAAGCCCTTAAGCAAGCCCTTGATGAGCTCAAAGCAACTCATGAGAAGCTAGAGGAAGCGCATGAGAAGCTTGGCAAAGCTCACAAAAAGCTTGAAAAAGCTCATTCTTCTTCGCTTAAAGAGCAAAATAAAAAGAAGCATGTTGAAACTTGCAATGTAGGTTTAACTTGTGATATAATTGATACATCACTATCTATGCCTATCATTATTTCTACTACTAACCCTTCTTGTAGCACTTCCACTTCTACCTCATCTAGTAGTGATGGTCTCACTCGTGAGACCTCACTAGTGGTTGAGAATGAGAACCTCAAGAAGGAGGTCACTAAGCTCACTCACAACCTAGCTAAGGCTTATGGTGGTGAGGACCGCTTGCTTATGTGCTTGGGTAGCCAAAGAGCTTCTCTCTACAAAGATGGATTGGGCTATACCCCCAAGAAAGGCAAAGCGGCCTTTGCTCCTCACAAGACTAGTTTTGTGAAGAACAATGGTCGGTTTTGCACTAGTTGCAAGCAAGTTAGTTATAAAGAGCAAGAATGCAAAAACAAGAGCAAAAATGCTAATGTATCCTATATTAAGCTTGATTCATGCTATATGCTTACTAAGGGTACAAATGGTGTAAAGGCTAAGTTCATTGGTAAACCATGGATGGGCTCAAAGAAGAAAGCCATTTGGGTACCAAAGAGCCTAGTGACTAACCTTCAAAGACCCAAGCAAGTTTGGGTACCTAAAAAGAATTGATCTTCTTTTGTAGGTCAATTACAAAGCCGGAGGAAGGCATTGGGTTCTTGATAGTGGGTGCACTCAACACATGACCGGTGATGCAAGAATGTTCAACTCAATCAACACCAATGGCAATGATGGTTATTATAGTATCACATTTGGTGACAATGGCAAAGGCAAGGTCAAAGGGCTTGGTAAGATTGCAATATCCAATGATATGAGCATATCCAATGTGTTGCTAGTAGAGAGCTTGAACTTCAATTTGCTATCCGTGGCACAATTGTGTGATCTTAGATTCAAATGCATATTTGGGGTAGATGATGTAGAGATCATAAGTGTAGATGGCTCTAACTTGATCTTCAAAGGCTTTAGATATGAGAATCTATACTTGGATGATTTCAATGCTAGTGAAGCTAGATTGTCTACATGCTTGTTCACTAAGTCTAGCATGGGTTGGTTATGGCATAGAAGGCTTGGTCATATTGGAATGAAATAATTGAATAGACTGATTAAGCATGACTTAGTTAAAGGCTTGAAAGATGTTGTGTTTGAAAAAGATAAGCTTTGTAGCTCTTGTCAAGCCAGCAAACAAGTTGGAAACACCCATCCTAAGAAAAGCATGATGAGCACTAGTAAAGCATTTGAGTTATTGCGTCAAAGGTATTCACAATGAGTTTGAAACAACCATCAAGAGAGTTAGAAGTGACAATGATAGTGAGTTCAAGAATACTAGAATTGATGAGTTATGTGATGAATTTGGAATTAGACATCAATTCTCGGCCAAGTACACACCTCAATCAAATGGACTTGTCGAGAGGAAGAATAGAACACTTATTGATATGGCAAGATCTATGCTTAGTGAGTACAATGTGAGTCAATCCTTTTGGGCCGAAGCTATCAACACGGCTTGCTATTGTAGCAACCGCCTCTATTGTCACCGATTGAAAGAAAAGACACCATATGAGCTCTTGAATGGTAGAAAGCCCAACATTGTATATTTTCAGGTCTTTGGTTGCAAATGCTATATCTTGAAGAAAGGCACAAGATTGGGCAAGTTTGACAAGAAATGTGATGAAGGATTCCTACTTGGTTACTCCACTACAAGCAAAGCATATAGAGTTTGGAATTTGGATAGTGGTACTCTTGAGGAGGTTCATGATGTTGAATTTGATGAAACCAAGGGTTCACAAGTAGAGGATGAAAACTTGGAAGATGTAAGAGGCATTCAACTTTCAAATGCCATGAAGAACATGGATGTTGGTGAATTGAGGCCTAGGCTAGTGAATGATGATGAAGATGATCAAGTGCAAATGCTCTCTAACTCAAATGTGCAAGATGATACAAATCAAGTTAGTGCAAATGGATCTCATGACAATGAACAAGATCAAGTGGCTAGTACATCATCTCAACCCAATGATCTAGCAAGTGCAAGCAATCAAGTTCCATTGCTCCAACCAACAAGTATTGCAAGAGATCATCCTTTGGATACAATCATTGGTGATATTTCAAGAGGTGTGCAAACAAGATCAAGATTGGCATCATTTTGTGAACACTTCTCATTTGTGTCATCCATTGAACCAAAGAAGATAGATGAAGCTTTGAAGGATATTGATTGGGTGAATGCTATACATGAAGAATTGAATAACTTCACAAGAAATCAAGTATGGGAGTTGGTAGAAAGACCAAAGGGACACAATGTGATTGGAACCAAATGGGTCTTTAGAAACAAGCAAGATCAAGATGGGATAGTAGTAAGGAACAAAGCAAGATTGGTAGCACAAGGCTATACTCAAGTTGAAGGTCTTGACTTTGGAGAAACATATGCCCCGGTTGCTAGATTGGAAGCAATAAGAATCTTGCTAGCCTATGCTTGTGCCCACAACATCAAGCTTTATCAAATGGATGTTAAGAGTGCATTTCTCAATGGTTATATCAATGAAGAAGTTTATGTTGAGCAACCTCCCGGTTTTGAAGATGATAAGAAGCCCAACCATGTGTACAAGTTGAAGAAGGCATTGTATGGCTTGAAGCAAGCACCTAGAGCATGGTATGAGAGATTGAAGGATTTCCTACTCTCTAAAGGGTTCACAATGGGCAAGGTTGACACCACTCTTTTCATCAAGAAGACTGGAAAAGATCTATTTGTATTGCAAATCTATGTTGATGACATCATATTTGGATCAACAAATCAAGAATTTTGTGATGAGTTTGGAAAGATGATGGCTAATGAGTTTGAGATGTCCATGATTGGAGAATTGAGTTACTTCCTTGGTCTTCAAATCAAGCAATTAAAGAATGGTACATTTGTGAGTCAATGCAAGTACATCAAGGACATGATCAAGAAGTTTGGCATGATTGATAGCAAAGTCATTAGCACCCAATGGGAACCAATGGCAACTTGGATAGTGACGCAAGTGGAAATATGGTAGATCAAAAGTTGTATCGGTCTATGATTGGAAGCCTACTCTATGTGACCGCATCAAGGCCGGATGTCATGTTTAGTGTATGCATGTGTGCAAGATTTCAAGCCTCACCAAGAGAAAGTCATTTGAAGTCTACAAAGAGGATATTGAGGTACTTGAAGCATACACCAAATGTTGGTTTGTTGTATCCCAAAGGAGCAAAGTTTGAGCTAGTTGGTTACTCCGACTCGGATTATGCGGGATGCAAGGTTGAAAGGAAGAGCACCTCGGGCACATGTCAATTATTGAGAAGATCACTTGTTTCATGGTCATCAAAGAAGCAAAATAGTGTTGCATTATCAACCGCCGAAGACGAATACATATCCGCCGGTAGTTGTTGTGCACAAGTACTTTGGATGAAGGCCACCTTGAGTGATTTTGGAATCAAGTTCAAGAAAGTGCCATTGCTATGTGACAATGAGAGTGCAATCAAGTTAACCAACAATCCGGTTCAACATGCAAGAACAAAGCACATTGATGTCCGCCACCATTTCATAAGAGATCACCAACAAAAAGGGGACATTTGCATTGAGAGTGTAGGCACCGAAGATCAACTTACCGATATATTCACCAAGCCATTGGATGAGAAAAAGTTTTGCAAGCTAAGGAATGAGTTGAATATATTGGATTTCTCAAATATGTGTTGATGCACCCCCACTCATATGACATGCCTCTCCTTCGAGCAATCCAAGGTAAAAGTTGATTGGCATGGCATACATCCTTGCTAAGGACATGTTTAGTGCATCTAGTCATATTTTCAATCGTTTTAGGACCTTTCCAGTGGTTCTATCTCATTAGGCTCATTCATGAAAATCAAATGATTTTGATGTCTATATGGTATCACTATTGCTTCTATGCTCGACTTGATCTAGTGATGGCATATGACATGTTTATGGGCTTGTAAACCTAGTGTTTAATCTAGAAAATGAACTATAAGAGTTTAACTCAACATGGTACAAGATAACCCTTATTTGGAGGTGTGAAGAAGCTTGTCCTTGGATCAAACTGAGTTAAATATCTTTGGCAAATAATCTAGATTGGACCAAATTTAGGAAAATGATCCTCACCCCATTGATTGACATTGATAATCTCGACCCTACAAGTAATACTATCTATATTTAGAACCTTTGTGGTCATTGATGACAAAGGGGGAGAGAAACAAAGATAGTAGCAAAGATAGTGAAAAAGGGAAAGAAACATAAAGATATGTTGATATATGACATAGGGGGAGAGATATGAAAAAGGAAAGGGATCAACTAAAATTTTGCACACACAAGTAGGGGGAGCAAGCTCATGAACTTGTATGGTGCATTTGAATGTGCATCTCATATGTTTGCTTGCATGGCACAAGTATTAAATTTACACATCCATGCTTGGGTGATGAATGTTAGTTGTAAAATTGAATGATGAAATGAAATCAATAGATAACTTTCATTTCCAAGTAAGTCTTTACAAGTGGTATCTTTCCAAAGTATGTTTCCAAGTGGTATTGAGCTAACCATGGTGCTAAGGATGGTATATTGGTGCACTCCGATTGGTATCACGCTTCAAAGGTCCATCTCTTATACCATAGCATCATATGGTAGACATTGACTCCTACATTTCCTATCTAAGCATATGTGCAAGTTACAATCCAAACTCTTAGCACATATGTAGGGGGAGCAATTGCTACCATTTGGGGTTCATGAAACTTGTCCATATCCTTTTACACATGGTAAATATGCTTGGGCAAGCAACATGGATTCAATTGAATTTCAATTCACATCTTTGTATAAGGGTTGTCATCAATTACCAAAAAGGGGGAGATTGAAAGCTCCAGTTTGGTTTTGGTGAATTGATGAAACCCTAAGTACTAACCTAGTTTATCAAGTGATCATGAGATAGGTAGCACACTCCAAGTGGTGAAGCAAATAAAGATCATAACATGATGATGATATCATAATGATGATCAAGTGCTTGGACTTGGAAAGAAGAAAGAGAAAAACAAAAGGCTCAAGGCAAAGGTATAATCCATAGGAGCTATTTTATTTTGATGATCAAGACACTTAGAGAGTGTGATCACATTTAGGCTTGATAGCCATATTATTAAGAGGGGTGAAACTCATATCGGAATGCGGTTATCGAAATGCCACTAGATGCTCTAACTCATTGCATATGCATTTAGGATCTAGTGGAGTGCTAACACCCTTGAAAACATTTGTAAAAATATGCTAACACATGTGCACAAGGTGATACACTTGGTGGTTAGCATATTTGAGCAAGGGTGAAGAAGACAGAGGAGATGCCAGCGTCGATCAAGTGACCGGACACTGGATCTGAATGCACTGGATGCTGACTGCCTACGTCCGGTCGCGCTGACTCGGCTGCACAGTACCTAGGGTATAGCACCGAACGCTGGTCTGTGTCCGGTCAAGGTGGACCGGACGCGTCCGGTCGAAGAAATACACCTCGGGGAGCTTACTGGAAACGACCGGACGCTGAAGCTCCAGCGTCCGGTCAGTTTTACCGGATCGTCCGGTCAGCTTCGTAGCCGTTGAAATCTAACGAACTGCGTTTGAAGCTAGTGACGCGTGGCGTCCATCAGTGGACCGGACGCTGAGTCCAGGGTCTGGTCCGTTTGACCGAAGCGTCCGATCAGAGCGCAGTGTGCCTAGTGAAGGGGTACAACGGCTCTATTTCGTGGGGGCTTCTATTTAAGCCCCATGGCCGGCTGTGGCTCATATCTTTGGCCATTTTCATTGACATAGCAACCTTGTGATCTAAGCCAAAGGACTCCCACTCATCTCCATCATTGATTCATCATCATAGTGAGATTGGGAGTGATCCAAGTGCATTGCTTGAGTGATTGCATCTAGAGGCACTTGGTTTTCGTGTTTCGCTGCGGATTTCGCTTGTTACTCTTGGTGGTTGCCGCCACCTAGATGGCTTGGAGCAGCGAGGATCGTTGAGCGGAGAGTGGTGATTGTCTCCGGCTCCGATCGTGGTGATTGTGAGGGGTTCTTGACCTTTCCCCGGCGGAGAGCCAAAAGGTACTCTAGTGGATTGCTCGTGGCTTGTGTGATCCTCATCTTGTGTTGGTTGTGCGGCACCCTATTGAGGGTTTGGCGTGTGAAGCCATTTAGCGCATGAATCTCCAAGTGAGTGAATCGCCACAATGAGGAGTAGCTTGCCGGCAAGCAAGTGAACCTCGGTAAAAATCATTATGTTCATCCTTTGATTCCGAGGTGATTGGTCTCCATTGTTATTCATCCTTGTGATTGATTGGTTCACTCCTCGACACGGCGGTATAACTATCTTGATCACTCTCTTTACTTTACCGCAAACTAGTTGACAAACTCTTTAGTGTAGCTAGTTGTGAGAGCTTGCTTGCTTAGTTGGTGTGGCTCTTTAGTTAGCTTTTGAGAGCACACTAACATAGGGTAGTGTCATAGCTCTTGTGTGAATCGACACTATCTAAACTAGAATTGTGGTAGGTGGCTTGCATTTTGAGTAGGCTAGCATAACACTTGCTTCGCCTCATAATTGTCTAACTATTTTGTTAAGTGTTGTTGTAGAAATTTTATTAGGCTATTCACCCCCCTCTAGCCATTAGGACCTATCAACTACCGCGCCAACGGGAGTGGCACGGCAAGGATTTACACGTGAAAATCATTGTCTGACGTGGCAGATCGTGCCACGCCGATGCATGTGGTGCGACAGCGTGTTTTGGCCACGTCATGGACTTAGGCGCGGCCAAACGGGTTAGATTTAAAAATAAAAAAGCAACAGTGTTAGATTTAGAATTTGTTTTAAGAAAAGGTTAAAAATAAAAAAAATCCAACTTAGTTTAAATTACAATGCTTAAAAGAATGGTTGAAGCCATTCCACACTATGGCTCCCTTTTTTTTATGAAACTGGAGGGGTTTGCACCCCTACAGAGATTTAATAAAAAGACGGCTCCCCTTGACAAGAGTGATGGTAAACACTTTCTTAGATTTCTTAATATCAACACACCATGCAAAAAGATTATCGTCATAGCAACCTATGACTTCATAGTCAGCAGACTTCTTAACATGAACATGTAATGCTTTATATTTTCACCTACTATAATATATATATTCACCTAATATAATATATTTTTATAGATACTCTTATGCCATATTTGGCCGGACTGTTTGTCTCCAGCACCATAGCGCTACTTTAGCAGAGCCGGAGAGCAAAAAAAAAGGACCATCTTCTCCTCAGCTGCCCTTTTGTTGTGGATTGTTGGCACTTGGTGGGTATATACATGTTGATCTCACTCTCCCTACGCCTATCCAAGTTCTTATGTACGTCCTTCAAAGATCAGCTTCAAGTGCCATTCTTCATGAAGATTGTTATCCTTCTCTGCTGGAGCATTTAGAGTTTGGACTCTATATAATGATGCCATATTCCAAGGAGTTGTGCCTTCCGTGGACAGAGTCAAAGGTGTCTTCATACATGAGTTTGCCATGATGCTTCATCGGGCAAAAAAGAAGCGTATACGATGACTGAGTTGCCGGCGAAGCTCTACCAAGACACACAATTGATCCAGGAGCCGGAGTCACCGGCGAAGCACTACAAATACACCCTTAATAAAAATTAAAAATATCAATATATAGACTGGGTCATGACTGTTGAATTTATAATTCCAGAATCAAAGGCAGCAGATTCTTATCGCAGTCGACATGAACGTTGCTTGTTTTTTTTTTCAGAGAAGCGTATATCATATAATATTAGTTAACTCTCTGTTGTACCTCTCTATGAGATTAGTGATCGATGAATGATTGTGTCTCGAGACTCCAATTAAACTATCTTGACCCTTTCTAATTAGGCTTTCGGCACTGTGCACTGTACCTGTAGAATCTTAAATCAGCTGCTTAGGTTGCTTGGCACATAAGAGAGTGCGCCACACACTCAACACTCCTAAATATACTCCTAGACTTAGCTTTTGCTAACTGATTGCTGGTCTAATCCGTGCTAAGGTGTGACTGGTACGCATCGAGACCCAAAACTCCACAGAGATCATAGCCTCGAGATGGTCTTTTCTCCGGCTCCTCTCCGTCAAACACGGCTAGCTAGCTTGTCCCTCTCTGATGCAAAATTAATCAAAGCAAAGGCGATTTGCAGCTTTAGCTTCGTCTTTGCCGCCCTTGATCACTGCAAGTTGGTACTGTCGTCTTATTAATTTAGTCGAAGCAGTGTCAGTCGGGGTATGATTACCGTTAAACATAGTTCCAAATTAAGCTTGCTTTCAGTGCCAGTCCCTATTTTATTTTACTATGAATAAACTGAATGCAAGCATTTTGTTTTGTTTGGTGAGAGGGGGAAATTCCAAAATTGTTGTCAGATGTTTACTTGCAAAAAACATTCTTTGGATTCACCTGTACGTGTGTATCTGTAGAGTAGAAACCGGAGGGATAGCGCGTTTTAGGTTTGGTGGACAATCCTGCCGAAACCATTCTGTGATTTGTGAATGCAGCGTGAGGATTGAGAAATCGGTGAAGTCTCCGTTCAAAGTCTCCGCGTGAATTGTGTGGACTGCGAACTGCTCCTTATTAAAAAAAACGTGTGGCTAGACGAAGGTCCGAATAATAATTATTTGATATTGTTCGAATATTCATAATTTTTCTCTGAATATCGATATTTCTTGCGGAAACCAAATATAAATACTATTTAACCATTAACCATTTCATGTGTGATACTAGAAAACACTGGGCACTGCGTTGCCGCGCCATCTTTGTGATGGCCAGTTTTCATTTAACTTTGTGTAGGATACTGTGCTAATAAGAAAATGCTAGATATGCATGTTCATATTCTCAGTAGTGCTTGAATTGGATGGGTTATCTGAATTTGTATAGTGATGTCAATTCATTTGGAACTACATATCCGATGGTACTGCCTTAAATTATATAACACCGTACCAGTGATTCAAGTTTGCAGTATTAATTGAAGTAACAATAGAGGAGGCCCAAATAAAAAATGTGAGTACTGTATATAAGTGTCTTAAATTGTCTATCAGTAAGAGAAAAAAAATGTCTTCAGCATTTTTATCAAAAATGAGAAACAATTCTCAAAAAGCTTTTTTTTTAAGATTTGTAAACGGCTTATTTATAGACAATGACCACCAACAAGAGAGATGGAGAGAGAGGAGATCATCTTCATGGAAGACTGGTGCCGTTCTCCGTTCTCGAGTTCAGATAAAGACCGACAATCAGGCTTTGAGGAGCATCTTTCACGCGACCACTCGATCTTCTTTCTACTACTTCCTGACGACTCCATGACGATGGTGGTGATCGACACTGCAACCTTTCTGCACGGCAACGAGTGGGACGAGTACATCAACAAACGCTATGCCGACTAGCGGAAACGATTCTAGTGCTGCTAGGTATGCTACTATAGCGACCATCTTTGTATTTTCCGTATTTGAATCCATGATTAGTATAATGCTCTCGTTAATTTACTTGCAACTAGATCACACATGCAACTTTATGATGTCGCAATCGCAAACATGCTAAACTAATACTAAATATGCCTAAATTTCTAACAGTTTCTTATCTTTTTTTTTTTTTGCTCTTTCCTCATTAACTATCTTACGGCATCATGTTTTTGATCCGATGACACTCTATTTACTTCTTGAAAATAGTGGGCTCGGGCTGTGCCCCTACTGCCCTTATCGGTGTGACTACTGAGCAGTGCTAAGTTTGACAGAAATGCCCCTGTTATTTTCACGTAGCAGAATATTTTCCAAAGCCTAAGCTACTCCAATTCTCCAAATGTAGGTCTCTCGGTCAAGCTCCCTTTTCCTGCGTTGGTCCACGGTTTACTTTGACTCACCTTTCAATTCCTGCATTTGTGTCAGCAATTCTGGTTCACGTTTCCTACCTGGAACCAGTGATCACCAGTTTTACTAGCTAGGACAACTGGAAAGTCGCTTTCAGAATTAAGAGGATCCTTGTGTAGCTGAGCCAAGAGCACCAACCTCTTTGACCCGGCACCTGGAGACGGCAAATGGAAACCCAAGGTCGATTTGCAGTAGCACACAAAAAGAATTTCAATTTCCACATGAAACCCTGAGGAATTTCGGAATTTCAAAATGTTCTTACTTGCTCGCTTTTGTTGGTTTAAGAAAACTACTTTTTTTCATAAATTGAGAACATCGCAAAGCTTTTAAAAAAACTTGACTGACCTAAATTCGCTTCCACTAAGAATGGAATACAGAACCCGCATATGCTACTAAAGCACATGCTACCCTTAGGCTACAAGCTCTTTTGCCCATCACAAAGCTTTCGTCGGGGTGGCTTTACATTTTATGATTTAGTCATCAACTATGTTGTATATGGTTTAATAAAGTTGTCCTTGTGTTTGTGTACAATGTGGCATAGGAACCTCACAGAAACATTGAGGGGCCAGGATAAATGGATGAATAACCATTTTAAAAAACTGTCATCCGTATTCCCATTTCACTCAGAACGGCAAACCTCCATTCCATGCCCTTCTTCATGTGCTAGTCTTTTTCGTTTAGGGCTTGTTCGGTTAGTGTGGAATGAGGCCAGAAATTATTCCTGCTGATCAATGTTATACAAATTAGATAATCGTTCCAGTTGGAAATCATTCTATGTGTCAATTCTGAGGTAACCGAATAGGCGCGTAGCAAGTTTAAATTTAAAGTTGCTCTTTTTTTATGGACCGTTCTATCTCTAGTGAAACTTCAAAATTGCTTAGCCTGTTGCAAAGCTTTAAAGCTACTTTATTTTTAGGTGAATTCCAAAGGTCCACACTATCTTTTAAGCCAAACTTTATAGCTGCTTAGGGCAGTCTCAATGCATAGTTTCTAAAGATAGTTTACAAGAGTAATAAATTCTAGTTTAGACCTAACCTCCCCAATGTGCAGTTTCTATAGTAGTTTCTACGTCTAGAAAAAATTAATGACCTCATGCATGTTTCACAAATAGAGCTTGATTTGTTGTAGCAAGGATATACGTAGTACTTATGTGGCGACAAATATAGATAATATTTAGTTGCATTCGGTTTTGCTCTACACCCCACTGCATAATATCAAAATCATGGTGCAGTTCACATGTTCTACTCAAAAGTAGATGCAAAACTCACCGGACAAGCTTTGTGGATGGAAAACGTATCTGTATATGCCATGTTCACTTGGCTGATAAGTCATGGCTGAAAATACTGTTGGCTGATTTGTTAAGAGGGAAAAATACTATACGTTGGCTAAAAAAATATGACTTATAAGCTAAGCAAACAGTACGTATTGAACAAAATCGAATAAAAAATGCACAATCAAATCGAATCAGCATGCTAACCTATCTGCAGTTACTGTCGGCTCCACACCAAAGACCATGGCGACGTACATGTACATGCAGACTGCAGAGGGGCGGGCGGTGGCCTCTTCGCAGTGGCCAAGTCTGGCGGGCGAGGTGGGGTTTAGATGGTGCTCGGTTGTTCCTCCTAAACGGTCGCTGTCCTATGGAGTATTAAATATAGATTAATTATGAAACTAATTGTATAGTTTGCGACTAATTTGTGAGACGAATCTTTTAAGCCTAATTTGACTATGATTTGACAATGTGGTGCTACAATAAACATATGCTAATGACGAATTAATTAGGCTTAATAAATTCGTCTCATAGAGTACCGACGGATTTTGTAATTTATTTTTTTATTAGTATCCAAACACCCCATACGACACCCTTATGTGACACCTCCTAAATTTTAGTCACCGGATCCAAACACCCCTATTCGGGCGGCCTGGCTGCTGCAGGGGCGAGCACGGACGGCGCCGACAATGGCGGAGCTGTGGCGGCAATCTGTCCGCATCCGCCTGCTCTGGCCAAACCCGAAAAGAAACAGGGCCGTGGTCAAGCGGATCACGCACGCAGGGCTGCGTGGGAGGAGAAGCGCGCGAAGCTTTGGCGCGGCGGCGACGGCGTACAGGATCCGGAGGAGGGCGATGGAAACGAGTGGTGTCTCCCCAACGGTCTCGGTTAGCGAGAAGACGCCGTTCCTTCCTGTAGAAACGGTTTCTTCTTTTTTTACTCTCTCTTCATATTAATTTCTTTGCCACATCAACAAATTATTGAACTGTTAAGGAAATTAAGATAGATAGAAACTATTATCAATGCCCCATTGGAATTGCCCTTAGTTAGTAGTAGAACGCTAAAGATGCTCTATATTTAGCCATAGTTCAAAACTGCTAGTTCTTTAGTGGAACGTTACAGTTGCTACATTCTTAGCGGAGTTATAAAGTTACTCAATCTTTTTGTGAGAATTTAAAGTATGGTATGTTTTCATTAGCAATTAAGTGTGAACGTTTTTTCTAGAATTTGGAAGGTACTCTAAGAAAATACTCCCTACATCCACAGAAGAATGTAACTATAAAGTTTGTGCCATCAAACTAGTTTAAGTTTGATTAAATTTATAATGAATAGTATTAACATTTATGTCTTCAGTAAAGTTTACTAGAAAAATGGTAGTTATTTTGTATCACGAATGTTAATACTTTTTATATAACTTTAGTCAAAATTTATGCTGATTAATTTCTTGAGAAATGAGAATTACATTTTTTTCTGTGGACGAAGGGAATAACAAAACAGCTTTGACAAAACTCTTGCTAAATCTTTGTGCTCCCTAGAGGGCACTGCACAACCTTAAACATTATTCACTCATAATTAGCAAAGACAAACCACACAAAATTCAAAGATGAAGACAGCTTTTGCCTACAAAACACAAGAACTGAAAAGGCTGGACCATTTTGCAAAACCTGCCAAGTTGTCCTCAAATTCTATTCCTTGGGGGGCCCATGGTCCAGCCTTGCTCGAGGTTTTTTTGAAATTTTTGCATTTTGGTCCTTTTTGAAAATATTTTTTATAAATAACCCCCTGGTGAAACATTTTCTGGAAATAAACCAAACACTCGGCGTGTTAGGACACAACGCCGTGGTCTATGCCTCGGCGCAGTGTCAGTTGACGCCGAGGTACCCCCACGTCAGCGCGGACTCTGGTCGTATTATTTACCATGGCACTGGGCCCGCAGAGCTCAGCGTGGGATTAGTTAACGCCGAACCCCATACCTCGGCGCGGACCGATTCAACACCGAGTTCTGGACACATAAGGCCGCACCGTGGCTCCCTCAGTGAGCCCGCAGAGCTCGGCGTGGGCTTAGTTAACGCCGAACCCCATACCTCGGCGTGGCCCGATTCAACGCCGAGGTCTGGGCACACAAGGCCGCACCGCGGCCCCCTTCTTCCTCCCTCCCTTCATTCTTCTTCTCTATTGGCCACGGCTCCCTGCTGTCTCTCTCTCCCATTCGCCCCCCAACAAACCCTAACTCCCAAATGCTCCTCTAGGCGGCCGAATCTCGCCTGTCGATGGTTCCCCGAGGTAATGCTCCTTACTGTAACACCTCTGGTGTTACGAACTTGCTTAGCGCCTGGTTAAGGCCTCGAAGAAATCAAGCCGAACGAGTTTTCGAACTTTAACAAGTTAAAATACACATGAAACAATTTCTGCAAACAAAAACAAGATATAACTTGTGTATAGTGTTTATGTAAAAATGATGAGCAAATAGTGTAGATAAGAATACAACTTTAATTTTTGGGAAGTGAGTATTGTTAACTAGGGTTTTTGGGAGCTCAAAAATCGAATCCGAAATTCAAACTAGAATGTTTCATTGAATCGACGACAAATTGAACTTATGTTTCAAATGCCATTTTTGGTGATTTATATTGAGCAAAATAGTAAAAGGGTGCTTAAATGTTTTGCTCCTATGATTTAGTATAAAGTATGGACTATTGCATGAAATATTTATTAACTGAAATTAATAAGGTTTAGACATATTAAAACTGTGACGAAAGCGCAAATGGTTGTTAGTCCTAACTGGGCCTTGCCCTTTTCTAAATCTAAAAATGATAGTAGACAATGCTGTTTTGACATTCAAATTCTAACAAAATTGTTTAAACACCGACTTCATATGCTTGTACTGTTGGTTGCCTCTAGGCGAGTACTTGAGCATGGCTTAAGTGGTAGTGGTGTTGGGTATCATGATACCTTCATAAAATTTCCCAAACTTCATTAAAACGTGTCAAAGTCGTGTCGTTGGCGCTCTATTCGCGAACTAACGTTCAGCGCGATGAGCCCATGTTGGCATTCCTCTCACTCCCTCTTTGGTTGCTCCCTGATCATGATGATTGTTTCGCTAGCTAGCTAGTAGCGTTGACCTTAGGTTCATGGAATTGGTGGAGCCTTCGTCAAATCAGTGAGCAGTTTTTGGCCCACTTTAAAAAGCGTGTGTGGCATCGTTCCCAGTTTCTTGACCTGAGGCTGCGGTCACCACGCGTGCGAGTGTGCTGCCGGTGACGAGCTCGGGTCACAACCGGGTGGCTACCGCTGGTCAGTCCGCATGCCATTGTCGCGTGTCGCTTGGTGCCACGCAACGCCTTAGCCTCGCCATGGCCGAGTCCCGTGGGCCAGCCCTGGTGGTCGGTCGGCTATGCGCTAGACCAGGCTTGGCTGCCACCGCCCCGCGCCATGCACACATACTGCCAAGTCACGCATAGGGCTGCACTCTGCCTTCCCTATCACCATGCCTCGCCTTGTAGCGCGCGTTCACAGCCGCTCACCTCACCTACCTCGCTCCTGCTCGCACCGCCTCTTGTCGTATTGTGACGCCGTGCTGCTGCGCGCGCATGGCCGCACGCGGGCACACCTTCAATGGCTACGTCCAAGCACTAACCGACGCACCGCTCGCTCGTGTGGTCATATCCCCGCTGTCGTGCCTCATCAAGTCGTGGCTAGACCATTTCTGTCGAGTCGTTCCCCACGGCACGGCAGTGGCGGTGCACCGCTATCCTTTCCCCTACATAACCTACAGCTCAAAGCTTCCCGGTTGAATTCCTCACATCAGCAGGTAGCAGAGGGAGTCAGCTAGGCGCCCTGTTCCCACCAAATCTAGTCGTTGCCTGCCTGCGGCCAATTTTGCATTTTGGCCACCACCGACCTTGTGTGCCGCCGAACCGGTGGGTTGGGAGGTAAGGCAAGTAGGAATGGTAGCAATTCAATTATGCGTAACCCTGAGCTCGCCTTTACTTTCTCCATCTGGTGCTCGCGTTACTTTGGGCACAGTGCTCCCCTGCTTCAAACGTCAGTGGGGCGTGCACCACGGTGAGCCACTGATGCTTATCTGCCACCTCTACTGTACTGAGTGTATGTAGGTTCATCGTAATAGGCGCGCCACCGACGCAGTTAGCCACTCACCGCTACCGCTCGCGGCAGTGCACCACTGAGTCCCTAACTGCCACCCATGCGTGTGGGTTTAGCCATAGATGGTGGTCGGCCCGTTATTACTGTCATAGTGGGTCTAGCTTGCCCGGCATAACAGCCGTTGCCGCCGGTGTGTCGCGCCGCCGCATGCGGGTACGCCAAGGACCGCCCTGTTGCAAAGGCAACACATTTCGGGTCTTTAATGCAAAGCGTGAGTCTATAGTAATAGTGCTCCATTGCCCTGCGTGATTATCCAAAAACCTAAGCCCTCTTTTGCAAAATGTGAGCGCACGCGCGGGCGTCCCGGCCTTGGGCCACGCTGGGCCATCGTGACGCACACGCGGTCGTGACCCGCGCTGGGCTGCTGGCCATAATGGGTTGTTGCCGCCCCTTTCTTTTTCTAAAGCATTTTCTAATTAGTTTCTAAGGTAAACTTGTAAATTCAATAGAAATTTGTGTAGTTGACCAAAAATTGTGAAATCAATTTTGTTTAGTTCCAAAAATCATGATCTATCTGCTAATATATTTTGTTCGCATGGTTTCATAGTATTTTCAAGAGTAATCTAATTAAATTGAAATACTTAATATTTTTAAAACATCAACTTGTAAGAATTATTGTGAGAAATTGGTAGTAGTGTTAGGTCAGAGATTTTTATAGAAAATTCCTAACATTATTAGGTGCTCACTATAATTTTTGTAGCTCCATAGGGATTAGTTTGCTAAAGTAGTTAAATGAGCCATAGTACGAATATATGTATTTAATCAATAAAATGCCAAAACACCTTAGGGTTGTAGAACTAAAACATTTTCCAGAAATGAGGTCTTATTTGATGACATGGATACAGAGCCTAGTATGTTAGTCATTAGAGCTAGCCAGTTAGCTAGCGAGGCGTAGTCGTGTTTTTAGAGTTGCGGTTGTCATTGGTTAATTACGTTTTCTACATTGCATCTGTGAACATCATAAGAGGAAACAATGGATCATGGAGTCGACCAGGGAAACACAAAAGATGGTGCCTCAGTGATCGTGTCACCAAGATGGAATGCTAATCCTTGGTTACATCTTGCCCAGGCAAGCTCGGTGCATAACCTCTAATATTCTACACTTTATTTCAGGTTGTGCATTAAGTTTTGAGGAGTTGAATGAAACCCACTTGCATATACATATATCCTTATCCCATGAGTCTTACTAGTATGACAGGATCGTGTAGATTGCTATGTTATAGGATCCGGTAGAAGTCGAGTGATTACCTATCACTCGCGAGAGATAGAAAAGATATTATTGTTGTTATTATATTACTATAACATGGAATATATATGGAGGATAATTGGAGACCGGGCGGAATGGTACTTTGGATCTGGACTTGGTTAGGTATTCGAGCGAGGCTTGGATTACACTTGTTTCACCTGCGTTGGTTGAGGACTGTCCATTGCTGTGGATGGTAGTCAGGTCACAGACTTATTATCTTGAGCACTTACTTGTTTATGGGAGTGGAAAGACTTATCACTCTCTTGTCATGGGTCCCGGCTCTTTCCGGACCGACTTTAAGGGTGGGTATTAGGTGAAGGTCTAAGCACCATACTGAGACCGGATCTCAGGTGTTGGAGGCTTGGAGTCCAAGTTTGGACGGAACCTGGACCCCTTGATAGGAGTGGGATGAGTTGGTTTCGTTTGTGCCTAGGGTACAAGCGGGGCGTGTGTTTCACGGTACCTAGCTGGGATGCATTGATTCACGAATTGCTATTTCTTTGAGATGGTACTGACTTGGCTATGGTCTAGCACCATAGTAAGAACTAGAACTTAAAAGATGATAAAATGGTTCTGATTGCTTATCCACATGCTTGAAAGTATCATAGGTGCTTACCTAGAATGATTAGCTAATTAATAAAAAACAACTAGTAAAACTTGAAATATAAGGATGCACTATTAGTAATGCTTCCTACAAGGGCAATCAACTAGCAAGCCAAATAGCCTTGCATATCCATGGAGTCTTTTACTTTCTTCTGTCGGCTAAGTCTCACTGAGTACAATCGAGTACTTAGGGTTTTATTTCCCCTATTGTAGGTGACAGACAGATGGTAGACGCTTTTTGTGTGTGGAAACCTCCTGGTGGGCTCAGAGAGGATTCCTTTCGTGCTACGGTCGTAGTGTTGTTTATAACCCTCACTAAAGGTTTTATAAGAAAAGATGTAAAAACTGCCAGCATATCTTGTATGTAGATGGTTACTTGTTAATGCTTCACACATCATTAAATAACTTTCTCTTCCACTGAAACTCTGATCACATGTGTAATTCTGTTATTGTATTAAACAATGTAAGAAATGGCTAAAGATGTTGTAAGCTTTATACTCTCATTTATGATCCTGATGGAAAAATATGGATTTTTGAGTTCTCCCTCGGGGTGTGCTCAACAGAATTGTATAATTTTGTGTCCTCACTTGGGTACTCAGTGTCTAGTGGAAGACAAGTACCCTTGAGAGAGCATTAGATTAGGCAGTTCTGCCACACTTACCCTCTTCCAATCTATCCGCATAGATTTACTTGCACTGACTCTAAAATTGTGGAACCATGGGGGTATGTTGCTATGGTATTTTTGTAGATGTATTTGTGTAATGTATGACTTAGTTTGATTTGATAGGTCATTTGAGGTCTGTTTTTAGGTTGTTCTTGTTAAATATTGGTTAGTTTGCCTAATAATTGTTAAATTGGCATTAGGGTTTCATGTTGATTGCTGTACAAATTACTATTGTTAATTATTTGGTGTATGCTATAATTGTAGTAGGCATCAGTGTGTTAATTAATACCTAGTGATAAATTTAGTTAATTGTTTTATTGATTTGCGTATTACTTATGTCCGATTTGTTATTAGTTCGGCTATGATTGAATGATATTAGCTTGATATGTGACAACATTTGTTGAGTGATGGCTATAGATGGATAAATTAGTGAGGTTGCATCATGGAGGACATGTTGTTAGGACAAGAGGTGATAGAGTTGAATTTGAGGACATGTTTGAGGATGTGTTGATTTTTTCTGAGTCACCCTCTTTGACCCAGTTAGTGGACCGAGTGAAAGTAAGGTTAGGTTGGTCCGAAGGAGATGTGCATGTTCAGTTTGAAGGGGCCATTGATGTTGGGTCGTGTAAGGGTCCATGCATCAAGAGGTTGCTCAAAATTACAAGCAAGTCCGAATGGAATGATTACAAGGCAGTTGTGTTGGCCTCCGAAGTGCGATCTTTGGATTTGGTGGTAACTAAGGAGTATGACATAGGAATTGAGAACATTGAAGCATGCCCATCATTTGACGCTCGCATAGAGAATGGTCCTTCAGTAGAAGAAGAAATAGTTCTCACACAACCAACCTATGGTGGTATTGAAGGGTTAGGATCGGCCGAAGGAGATGAAGGTTGTTGTGACAGCGTTGGAGATGATCACGACAATGTGGGAGCCGATGGTGATGACTATTATGGTAGTGATGATGATGATGAGTCTTATGGAGTTGGTGAGGGAGAAGAAGCTTTGGACGATGCTAGCGGAGATGACTTAATTGTTGATGATCTTAGTGACGAAGCTGATCTTAGTGCTGAAGATGAGTTTGGCGATGCCAGGGCTAGGAACCAGTTTGATATGGAGGTAGCTAGAGATGATGAAACCTTTGTAGAGGAATTAGCTGAAGACTTTGACAACGATCGTCCTGTTCGTCGTCCCAATGATAGCGAAATAGAGATATTGAGGAGGGTGTTGCATGGGAGGGTTCCACTAGTTATTGATTTTGAGGACCTTAGCCATGGGCACAGGATAGTAGCTGATGGAGGTTCAAGTGATACAACAGTACCTGATGTTAGTGGTTGCAACATCATAAGGAAGGGCATTTTGTTTGCTACCATGGATCACTTGAAATCATGGTTGCAAGAGTACTCCATTGTTCACAATCATCCATATAGGGTCATCAATTCATGCAAGGACTCTAGGTACACTATTGCTTGTGAAGAACAAAATTGTGGGTGGAGAGTATGCGCTAGGAAAACGAAGGCAGGCACATGGAAGATTACTTCAGTGAAGCAACCACATGTTTGCTCCACGGCTGAGGCAGAAGAAAACCATTTGTAGCTCAATTCTAGGTTCATCAGAAGGCAATTATGCGCCATGGTGAAGCATTTGCCAACCATTTATAGTGTCTGTGTTAGTTGAGATCATCTTCCTACGTTACAATTACTATGTCAAGTATGGAAAAGCATGGAGGGCAAAGCAGCGTGCACTTGAACTTATCTTTGGAGATTGGGAACAAACGTATGAGCGTCTTCTTGTAATGTTGAACGCAATGAAAGATGTGAATCCTGGGATGCACTTTGAGTATTTGCCGAAGGAGGGTGAAACGAGGAATGGATGGCAAGTTCTTGGTAGGGCATTTTGGGCTTTTGGCTAGAGCATCGAAGCATTCAAGCATTGCAGGCCCATAGTCTCAATTGATGGCACATTTCTTATAGGAAAATTTGAAGGCACAATGTTTATATGTATTGGAACTGATTTAGAAGACCAACTCATCCCATTGTCCTTTGCGATTGTTCAAAAGGAGGACACGGATAGCTGGTGTTGGTTCCTCAGACTAATAAGACAAGTGGTTATTGGGCCGAGGCATGATGTTTGTGTCATATCAGACAAGCACGCTGGCATTCTAAATGCTGTAGAAGAAGAGATGGTCGGTTATGGCCAAATACATCACCGGTGGTGCACGAGACACCATGCTCAGAATATTATAAGACGTGATGGCACAAAGGACAACTTCAAGTTATTTGAGGAGGTTTGCAGGTAGCTTGAGGTTAAGTTATTCAATGAGAAGCTAGACGCCCTAAAGTTAGCCACAAATGCTAGTGGAAAATAGTTCCTCGCTGACTAGATGTCGTCGAAGGAGAAGTGGACCCTTGCATACGACACCAGAGGATGGAGATGGGGCTTCATGACTAGTAACATGGTAGAGATGTTCGATAGTATTCTCAGAGGTTGTCGGTGTCTTCCTATGACTGCTATTGCCTCATTCACATTCTACAAGTTGAATGCTTGGTTTGTTGTGAGGAAAAACATGCGAGATCTCTATGGATAACAAACAAACCTTGGCCACAGTTAGTATCTCAACAACTCTTTCTCGAAGAAGAAGTCTAAAACACAAAAAGGAGCATGTTTCGATCCTTTGAACAATGCATATGAGATTCTAGAGAGCGGTGGAACTAACATCAGTGGTGAAGACCGTGGTGCTACAAAGCATAAAGTAATAATCAATGAGAACAAATATTCATGTGGAAAACCAACCATATACCATGGGCCTTGCTCCCACATGATTATGGCTTGTTAGATTAGACGTGTTGATGCTGAGGTCCCTCCCCGTTTGGCAACTGAGTTCTCATTGAGAAACCTTATGAGCACTTAGAATCCTCAGTTTGAGCCATTTCTAGATGAATACCAATGGTCGTTGTATGGTGGCCCGAAGTATGTTGCTGATCTTGGCTTGCTTTGGAAGAGTAGAGGACCCAGGAGGCGGAAGCGGTTCAAGATGGACATGGACCAAGCCGCCAAAGGAAGATCAACCATGAGTAAGGTCGGGACACATTTTGTAGAGGACACTCAACGTAGCCGTTGCTCAAAGTGCCATAAGCCGGGCCACAATAGAAGGAAATGTCCTGAATTACTTAGAGAACAAGTACCTAATGCATTTGTTTGCGTAGTAGTTACTAGGCTTATTAATGTTTTGATATCTTTTGTTGCACTTGTTTTTGTCATGGGTATATATTGCTGTATTTGTTTTTCTTAGTGGTTAGTAATGCAATGTTTACTAGTTGCTATTGTGTTGTTATTTAACTTTTGTTACTTGTTCTCTTACCAATGTTTGTTAATTATTATCATCAACACTAATGCTTTGTCACTTGTTAACATGCAGGATGGACCAGTTCCCCCTACTTGACCCAAGGTACGATGAGAAGCACCATGTTCGGAGGATTGAGCAAGGAGCGGTAAACTTCAATTTGCTCCATTTTTGTGAATTCAACAAATGTAATACTTACCGTCTATTCTATTTATTTTGTAGGTTTTGAACATCTTGAGGCCAATGACACACGAGTCCGCTACGACCATGGTCTATGACAAGTGCTACATGCCCCTCTTAAAGTGTGAGAAGCTTGCTACCGTTGCTCGTGTCTGTCGTCGTGGGGTGCCACCTTTCAACCCGGCGGTGCTGACAGCGATGATTGATAGGTGGCAACCAGAGACACATAGCTTCCACCTGCCATGCGAAGAGATGACGATCACTTTGGAGGATGCAGCCATGATCCTTGGACTAAAAATCCATGGATTCCCAGTCATAGGAGACACGGAGTTTGCTGGATGGGAGGACCATGTGGCTTAGTTCTTGGGATGTCCCCTACCAGAGCTTCAGCTTGGCAAGAAGCGGCGCAGCAGTAGTGTGCCACTGAAGTGGCTTTGGGAGTAGTTTCAATAGTGCCCACCCTTAGCAAACAAGGTGACTATGAACTACTACTGCAGGGCCTGGGTCCTGCACATGTTTGGTACTATTCTATTCCCTGATGGCACCGGAGACACAGTGTCATGGATGTACATCTCGTGCCTTCTTAACTGGGACGATGCTGGGAACAGGAGCTGGGGCTTGGCGGTACTTTCCTTCCTGTACCGTCAGCTGTGTGAGGCTTGCCGGCGTCCTTCAGGTGCGCACGCTACAATGTCAAGGTGCACCACACTTTTTCTGGTAAATCAAAACTTGTGTAAGTATGAATTCTTAGATTGTTGTTTGTTTAACACATTTCTGTAATTTTTCATATTTGGATGTGGGAGAGACTTCCAGTTGGGAGGCCATGGAAGATTGAACATCATTAGGCTTGGTTCCCAGCCAGAGACCTAGTCGTCGCCCCTACTGTGGCACGCCTCTATGAGTGAGCCTGTGGTACTTACCACGTCTCCCGCCATGTGTACATTAGCTACACGAACGAGCTCGACATCCTATTTCCACAACACGTAAGTTTACGAACATGCTAACTCGTATTTGTAATGCATGTAGTAGTATGTGGGATGGCAGGGGATGTTGTATGCAACTGTATCGTTAGGTAATGTTGTAATGCATGTAGTAGTATGTTGGACACTTTTAAAATATCTACCGACAGGGAAGGCCCCCGCGTCATAGAACAACATGCTGAAAATAAGCTATGGTGAAATGCTTCAAACTCTATTCATGGTAACCTAGAACTTGCCTCAAAGTTTTCTTTTTTTTATAGACTCCAAGGCTCGGCGTGCTTTACCTTAACACCGAGATAATAGACCTCGGCATGATCAAGCTTGACACCAAGGCGGAGGCCCCATCCCAGTTCCTTACTGAGTAAATCAAGCTCGCGACATCGACACGCCAGACCTAGGAGTCAAGTCAAATGATGCTGAGGCCCAAACCTCAGTGTGGCCCAACTCGATGCCGAGGCCCATACCTTCACACGGCATGACTCCACGCCGAGGCCCATACCTCAGTGTGGCTTGACTCAGCGTCAAGTCTAGCCAACCCTCCATGGCTAGACATTGGCCCAACCCTTGGCACGGCCTGACTCAACACCTAGGTCTGGCCACAATTGCCGCGACCTCAGCCCAACACTCGGCGTGCACTGACTCAACACCGATGCTATTATGCTCAGCATGCACCGACTTAATGCTGAGCGCCAAACCAAACCCTAACAAAGCAGGATGAGGAGGTCATTTACTCAACAGAACATGCCTTAGGGAATTCAAACTAAACATAGCCTCCATGACATCACCATTGATAACGACAAACATAGTTTACTCTTAGTAATGCTCCCACATGGCAAACTAAGTAGAACCTTCTTCGCAGTATCCTCCCATACTAGGTGGAGGTGGCGGTGGCGGTGGGGGAGCAGGATCTACCCATCTAACAGCTTCACCATTATTATAAGAAAAGCCTACAATTCGTACTCGTTTGAATATCTCAAACTCCAAATGTGCTAAAAAGGCCTCTGAAGTTTGGTAAATGGATACAATGTTCCTTACATGGGATCAAATGATACACAAGACAACACAATGAAAGGTCCAGTACATTATAGCATTGTTCACTAATAAAACATGGAACTACCAAATCTAAAGCATGGAACTACCAGTCAGAAATATACTGAGTAAGCAACTCGTCGTCGGAGTACCAATCCTCCACCACAACCTCGTTGCTATGGCTAGGCTCACCTGTGTTGCCCTGGTCTGCCTTTCGACGGTAGTAAGCGACCTCCACTTCATCTGCGGCGTGAGACAATAATGCATTCTCCACTGCCTCATTCATGTGTCTAGGCTCACATGCATTGCCCTGATCTACCTAACACCTATAGTAAGTGGCCTCCGCTTCATCTGTGGCCTCTGCGGCTTGAGAGAAGAACGCGTCCTCATCCTCCTCCGCCTACAAGCCCACCTCTGCTAGAGCAATGAGCTCACACAGTCTGCTAGTGTCATCATCATCATTCTCTGCCTACAAGCCCACCTCCGCTTGAGCGATGAGATCGCTCAACCTGGCAGTGTTGTCCTCATCCTCGTCCCCCTCATCGTCCAACACAATCGAGATAGAACGCTGTGACCAACTCGCATTCTGTGCTCATGTAACTTCTTTTCCACATACCTTGCATGGGCCACCTTTGTGGCATGCTCCCTGCTGCACCCAATCCCTTCATGTATAAAATGCAAAACAAGTTAGCAACATAATTATATTACATTTAAAAGTAGGCAACGAAAATAACAAGGCTTGCAATGACTCATAGGCACACAATGAAGCAATATGGTCGTTCAAGACCTACATCAGTACTCTTTCCTCTTCCATTGTAGACTTCCTTGCCCTCTCCTCTAACACCCTCTATCTCTCCAACTCCCATTTGTCAAGCCTGACAGCGATCGGGTTACGAATACCACGCTGTCTAGCAAACTCATGCATGTTCTTCTTTCACAGTTTAACAAAGTGGTCAACATAGTTAGGTCCATATCCCCTCTTCCATGCAATTACTTGCCTCCCCTTCAAGTCATCCAAGAACTTAGCTTGACCATCATAAGATTCCCACTTGCATTTCCTAGTGCTTTGTTGAAACGAAAAATTAGATCATAAGTATTAGCAAAAGAAAAAAAATATAATTTCATGTTTTCCACAACAATAACCAACCTCATCATAGTCAACCATATGGCCGCAATAATGGCCTATTCCAAGCTCTCAAGGGACTAGGTTGTAGTTGGATTTAACACCACATTAGCACATGACAGGAGGTGTGTCAGTGTTTCGAACAAACACCGGCTAGTAAATTTATAATTGATGTGCGTTAGACCCAGATGGTGCACTAAAGGACACAAGGTTTATACTAGTTCAGGCCGAACATCCCTATGTCCAGTCCATTGCTGCTCGTGTTATTAGTACCAAAAAAGGTTCATAGTAGGGGGTACAAACGGTCGAGAGAGGGACGGGTCCCAAGTCTCTGATGGAATAGTCGAAAAGGTCGCCGAGAGCTTGGTCGCTGCTCAGCTGTGTGTGAAGTGTCGTGTGTGTTGAACTTATTCGTCAAGAGTCGATCCCCTTAGTGGGGGGCCCTGCCCTCCCTTTTATAGACCAAGGGGGGAGTAGGGGTTATAGATGGGAGAAAAGAGAAAAACCAGATGCCAAGAAGCCCCTCTAAAGGTGTTGGGCCCACCTTTTCTGCTGAGCCAGCCTCGCTTACACGGCTAGACAATGTCAGGGATTGGCATGTTCTCCAGATGCCTGTGTGCTGACAACGCCATGCCCTTACCAGACCAGCAAGTGGTCACGTCCCGTCCCGCCCCTTCGGGCGGCGTGTCGAACAAGGGTGTTGACCTATAGCCCTGCGGGGAGCGGACGGCGAGGTGACTGTACGTTCATCACTATAGAGGGCATGTGTCTCTTCTTGGACCATAGTGGTTGTCATATGTCTATGTTAGGTTCCATGTCCAAGGGCTGAAGGCAGCGCCTACAACACTATTTAGACTCTACCATGCCCGAAATGGTCTAAAGCGCCCATCCCATCATACCCTGGCGGTACTTTCCTACCATGGTGTAGGGCATGGTCCTTGGTGCTGCGTTTGACTCGAACATCATGTCGTACCCTGTGCTCATCATTATGAAGGCACAGGGTGTACTCGTCGGGCGAGGCGAAATCTGCCCTCTGCCATCGGGCAAGGCGGAGCCTGTCCTCGGCCCTCGGGCGAGGCGGAAATTTCCCTCGGACGTCGGGCGAGGTGGAGCCACCCCTCGGACGTCAGGCGCAACAGAGCCAGCCCCCAGGGGTCGGGCGAGGTGGAGCCTAGCCCTTGGGGGTCGGGCGAGGCAATAGCGTTCTCGTCTGATTGGGAGTGTCAACGTTCGATGGTCATTAGTTCCACCCTATTAGGTACCCCGGTATTAGGTCCCCGATAGTAGCCCCCGAGCCCCTGAGTGATTCAGGCAGAATCGCCCGGGGGGTGTTTCGGTTTGCCAAAGGGTGCACGCGAGCACACCCGATGGGTGTATCCCCCGAGCCCCTGGGTGATTCGCACAGAATCGCCCGAGGGTGTTTTGGTTCACCAGAGGGTGCACGCGAGCGCACCCGATGGGTGTAGCCCCTGAGCCCCTAGGTGATTCAGGTAGAATCGCACGAGGGTGTTTCGGATCCTTCATGGGTAAGGCTATGAGACTCTATTTCTGTCAACTGGATAGATTTAAGGGGACCATGGTATCTCACTCATGGGGATTTCATCTAGGGTCAGCCTGGCTGGGGCTCGATCGTGGATCGAGGCCCTACTAATGTTCATGTACCTAGGTGTTAGTCGCCCGTGGGCCTGTCCCTTGTTGGGATGGCCATCGAGACTATCAAGCCGACCCTTGGGCTTTCTAGGCCCACATGGGCCGGAGAAGAGATTTTCTGGCCCGTATCCCCTCCGCGGGGAAAGAGTCCGATCTGCTTGGGAAGGCGAACCGTCCGGGGCAATTTTGGTGGGAAAGGATAGGGATCGCAGGCGCATATCCCGTGACGTGATGTGGTGGCATGTCGTGGTGGGCTCGGAGATCGAGGCAGATGGTTGCGCTTCTCGCATTCGTCGCCCCTATAAAACCACGGGGTTTGCCCCTAGTGTTCCGTACTCTGCCTTTTTGCCTTCGCATCGCCAACCTCCGTCGTCAATCGCTAGAGCCTCCCGCACCAATACTGCTGCTGCCATCAAGCTTGCATTTGCATCGTAGCCGCCGTTGAACTCGTGTCCACCCTCCTCCCAATCATTTCAATGGAGCCGTGGGGTAGATCCAGCATCACCCCTCAGCACCTAGAGGGCCTCATTCACCATGACCTCCTTCACCCGCTGACCACCACCAAGTGGCGGCTGCTCGGTGATGAGGACGAGCCAATGCCGCTTGAAGGGTATGTCATGTCCTTCGCTCACTTCCATGAGCGGGGATTCGCCATACCTGCTCACCTGTTCCTTCGGGGGCTATTGGATTACTACTTGGTGGAGCTGCAACACCTTACCCCCAATGGGATCTAGCACATTGTGGCATTCATTGCCCTATGCAAGGGGTTCTTGGGGATTGATCCCCACTTCGACCTGTGGCGGCATATCTTTGTCGTCAACCTTCTGAAGAGGCGGGTCAGGAAGCAGGAGCTGCCCACGCCGGTGGGATGCACCGGCATTCACCTCCGCAACAACCGAGCAGATGCATACCCGTCAATGCATCTATCCACCTCCAACAAGGGGTGGCATTCGTAATGGTGGTTCTATGTCAAGGATGACGCCACCGCCCCCTTGCCAGTCTTCTCCGGGAGCATCATCAAGGAGGCCCTACGATCATGGAGGTGGGGCGTCCTGGTCAATTAGAGGAAGAACATCAATGACCTTCTCGCTGCCCTCCAAACCTTGAAGGATAGGGGCGTGAAGGGTTCAGGGATCATCGGCACCAACCATGCGAGGAGGGCGATGCCACTGATGGCGCGCGTGCTTCCCCTACACCAGATGGTGCCCGGAGTGCCGCTCGAAGGGACGACACTTGTCGACGAGGTGCTCCCTCCATCCAAGGTGGTGTAGTGCATCAAGGAGGTGATGGAGCCTTCGAAGGACACTGCTGGCGTCGTCCTTGATTTTGTGTTCCCGGTGCTGAGGCATCCCCCAATGCAGCCGGAACCAGGGTTTATTGACTTCGTAAGTTTTCCTTCCCTGTACTCCTTTTTTACTTGAATTTCTGACCCCTTGAAGCTGACCCTGGGGATGGCGGGACCAGCCGGGGGGACTATTCTTCAAGGATAGCCCAGCTTCGTTACAAAAGGATCAGACCCTAGCAAAAGCGAACCGTATTGCGGCCGAGTGGGACAAAAAGATGAGGGAGCTTAGGAAGAAGAAGCTGTTACGGAAGCAGCAAGCGTATGATTGAGGAGAGGAGACAGGCAGTGATGATGACGACGATGACAAGGTAGCCACCGGCGTGGATTGGGACATCCTAGAGGATGAGGATATGCTGACAGACGCTCACTAGCCCATGTAGGGACCCTTCCTGTTCCATATGGAGGGAAGCGAGTCTGTGAGGTTGGTGGGGTGGGCCGAGCCATCGGCCCATCCTTGGGGCCAGTGGGAGCCAGAGAATCTACCGCCCCATCTGGGGTGTCATCGGAGGATCGGTGGATGTGGGGAGACAGATCGGCTGCCGCCCCTGAGGTGCTGATGGAGGGGGCGGCTCTCCTACCATGCCCCATGAACTGACAGGGGCGAGCGAGTCTGCCACCATGCCCAAGGCATCGATGGAGAGGGGCAGCTTCGTTGCCACGCCCTTGGAGATAAGGGAGATGAGCCCCCTTGCCCGGGAGTAGGGGGCAGACTCGAAGCGGTCCTGCCCAGATGAGTCGAGGCAGGGGTCTGGGGGTTCATCCCCAAAACATTCTTGTAGCCCAAAGACGCCAGAGTAGGCCACTGATTCCCCTGTTTTCTGCCTTTTTATTCTTCTATTTTGACCTTATGCCTTTTTCCCTCTTGTTGATTCTTGCGACGGGGCCACTCTCTGGGGCTAACGCATAAGAAGAGCCTTGCCCTTTAGGCGGGATGGACGGCACTGCCCGACATCGCCCCTGTTTTGAGCAGGAGCGGCGCTGATGCTATGGCCTCATTGGTCGATCCGTCGACGCCCGCGGTGGTGCCCGCGCCCTTGGTGGTTACCGAGCAGGCGGTGTCTTTCGTGGTGGGTGCGGCACCGCCAGCCGAGGGTCTAGTATCGCCGATGGAGGTGGTTGTGACCGCACCAAGCCAAGAGCAGTTGAACGCCGCCACAGTGGTGTCCGAGGGGGCGGCGCAATCTGTGCCTCCGACAGCCCAAGCGACGGTGCCCGACGTGGGCCGGACGGAGGAGGACGTGGTCGGATCGTTCCCAACCCTGATGAGCCAGGCGCAGCCGGACGCAGCTATGGTGTCATCCGAGGGAGCAGCGCAGTCCATGCCACTAGGGGCCCAGGTAGAGGTGACCGCGACCGCAACAAGCCCGGTGGGGCTGGATGTTGCCATGGTGGCATCTGAGGGGGTGGCGCAATCCGCGCCACTGGTGGCCCAGGCTGCGTCGCCCGAGGTGGGCTGGATGGAGGAGGACATGGCTGGGCGGTCTCCGGGCGTCATAGCAGTGGTGGAGAGGACCAGTAGGAGGTCGCCCTTAGCCCTATTGTCGGGGGCTACCGCTCCCCCGTGCGGGCGAGCCGCCACTCCAGTGGATGGCCGCCAAGGACCCAACGTCAGCGGTTTTCTCGCTTGATGATGCTGCCGAGAGCATGGAGCGGGAGAATCTTGACATTGGGTTCTCGGCCATGATGGATGCCTTGAGCCAGGCTAGTGGTGTCCTGCGCAAAATCCTTGTTCCTACTAGCTGGGTATCTGCTTGATCTTCTCCCTCATTTTCTTCTTTCTTCATGTATTTTGTGTTTTCATATTTTTGATACCGGTCTTCTTTTTAGTGTATCGTTGCTCATAGCCGGAACAAATCCTAGTTCCTCCATGAGCAAAAGGCGGAATGGGACCGCCTTACCGAGGAGGCCCGACTGCGAGGGGATGTGGGCGCATAGCTCGCTGCAGCCCAGCAGCGGGAGGCTAAGGCGCGTCGGGACGTGGAGGAGATCCATGGGATGTTTGAGGACCTATCGGCAAGGGTGAAGCTAGACGAGGAGGTGGCCACCAGGATCCGAAAGGAGCGGGACAAGCTGCTCTAGAAGGATGCTGAGGCCAGTGAGTGGGCCGTCGAGGTCCTAGCTAAGCTAGAGATGGAGCAGGATCTCAGGCGGAAGGCCAAGGAAAGGTCCATGGCCCTGCAGCAGAGGGTGAACCAGGATGCCAAGGTGATCTCCCAGCTACGCGGGGAGCAGGACGAGCTGCGCTGGACTGAAGAAAGACTTCACTTGGAGCGCAGCATGGCCCGCGAGGAGCGCGACCAGGCCATCCGAGAGCGTAGCGAGGTGCGTTTGGAGGCCGTGGCCCTCTAGGCGGATCTTGGAGATACGGTGGCCCGGAGGCTGGAGGTCGAGGAAATTTCTGTTGGGCTGGGCACGGAACTCGCCGAGGTGCGGGGGCTTCTTCAGGTCGAAAGCGATCAGCACAATCTCCTATGCTCCACCATCATGGTGGCCTGCTACAACCTGCAGGTGGTGCAAGAGGAGGGGACGAGTTCCCTTATGACTCGTGCCGCTGGCATAACGGCGCGGGTCAGCCAGCTTGAGGAGGACGCCTTTCACACCGGGATCACCCAAGCCTTCGCTGTTGCCCATTCTCATTATGATTGGGAGATCAACCTGGAGGTAATGAGCCTCGGCTTCACGCCTGTCTATGAAGACCCCGAGCTGGACAAGATTGAGAAGGCGGTGACTCCCCTTACACGGAACCTGGCAAACAGGCTGAAAGAAATGGTTCTCCCTCCATGAAAGTAGTTAGTTGAATAAGTTTGATAAACACTTATCTATAATATGTGAACATGTGTTGGTACTTTTGTGTCCAAAAGTAGATTCGTGACTTTGTTTGGCACTTTTGTTTCGTTTGTTTGATCTTACCTTCTTCCCTTTTTGCAACGAAAAAAGATTTACACGACCGACCCTTCCGTTTGTTAAGACCGTAGGGCCCGAGGTTTTTAGGGGAAATTTTGATTGTGCTGGTGAGCAAAATTACCATAGCCGTCTGGGCGTGGGCTTTTTGTAGTCTTACCTATTTGTTCCCCCAAAACTTGCCGCTAGTCTTGACGCGAGGAGAAGGTCTGATCTAATGACTATTTTGAAAAAAAGAAAGGAGGTACTCATACCTTTATCAGCCCCTGAGTGAGATCCGATCCCTTGCGGGCGCTGGGGTCGGATGTTACTAGAGACCGGAGCGAGGGTAGCGAACTTATGTTTGTATTCACGTGTACCCCTTACTTAGGACTTTGGTGATCGCTGCATGACCGTGCGTTTGGTCTTATCGCTGGTCCGGCCTTCCCCGAGCCCCCGATGTGGTGGGGATTCGGTCAAGGGCCGGCTCGTTTTATGACTGTCGCCCCATCAGTGGTTTTTTACAACTGGAGGGGTTAAGGCGATGTCACTTGCCTCGATGGCTCGAGTGACATGCTTTATGAGCTCGCTAACGTGGATGTTCGGACAGAATCCGATCCCGTTTGCTTTGCGACAGGGTCAGCAAGGCCCTTGGGTGGTGTTCCATTGCTCCTTGGCCCGCCTTCCAACAGATTCCCCCTTAATGGGGATTCTATGGGCTCGGCTAGAGGCTAGATTGAACTAGAAGGTTGAGATGACCCTATCTGCCTCAATGTGGGCTGGGCAAAGGCCGCTGAGGCTCATCTGTGTTTTCTCTCCTAGCTCTTGTTCAACGCGAGGCAGCCCCAGACCCTTCATGGGTCAGCCTTCGAACCTCGGTCTCTCGATCTTGGATCGAGTGGCTTGAGCCCTCGAGCCCCTTAGGGTCTGATAGGGGTCGGCTATGTTTTGCGCGTTACCCTGTCCTCGGTTTCCGCAACCGGAGGAGCTGAGTTGACGATACTTGCCTCGATGGCTCAAGTGTCACGCTCAATGAGCTCGCTAACGGGTATGTTCGTGTGGAATCCGGATCCATCATTCGCTGATGGGGTCGACAGAGCCCTTATGTGGCATTCCACTACTTCTTAACCCGCCTCCCGGCAGATGCCTGAGCCATTCGTTGGGCTCAGGTGGCCCATTGGCCTCTCCTCGATGAAGATTCTATGGGTTTGGCTTGGGGTTAGAATCGAACGAGAAAGGTCAAGATGTCCATGTCTACTTCTAAGAAGGGTTAGGCAAGGCCGCTGGGGCTTCATCTCTGTTTTTCTCCCCTGGCTCTGTTTGATGTGAGGCGGCCTCGAGCCCTTCATGGGCCTTCTAACCTTGGTCGGTCGCCGCTCATATTGAATGAGGCGGCTGCTGCTTCATGACGTGACATGAAGTGTTGAGATGCAGGGATTTGCATATGCAACATTTGGATGTATGGATTTAGTGTATCACTTAATTGAAATGAAAGTAGGGGTTGGTAATGTTACCTTGGCGATCTGAGTGATGGGAAGCTCCTACTAGACATGTCTGTGCGGGATCCGGGCCCGATGTTTCCGATGGGGTCGGCGTAACCTGCATAAGCGTCGCTATTTTTTGTTTTTGTCTCTCAGCGGTGATCCAAGCCGCTTGATCGACTTAGGCGTCCTAACAGCTTCTCCTCGAAGGAGGTTCTACAGGGGGACCCCTCCGAACCCTTCTCAGGAAGGCGAGAGCTGAGGCTTGCGGCGCGGGGAACTGTCAATTCGATTATGCTGGTGAACAAAAACACTGTAGTCGTTGAGGCGTAGGGTCTGACGGTTCGTCCAGTTGTATTCAAATTTTTATACCCACACACTGCGCTTCTGGTCTTAAACGTAAGGAGAGGTTGGGCAAAGAGGGTGTTTAAACAAATTGACACCCTCGATAGCCCCCGAGCAATGTCCGTGCCTCTGCCATTGCGGGGTTCGGAGGCTTGGTAATGAGATTAACACACAAAGTAAGTAAACAGAGGTGCTTATCTTTCAGCGGTCGTTCGTTCGTTGTTTTACCTAGGCCGCCCGATCGACCCAGGAGGCCCATTGGGCCCCCCTAGACGGGGGTTCCATCGTCGGGTCATTCCATGGTCCTGCCTGGGGAAGCGGAGGGTCACCTGCATGCGGGTGTGCCCTGGTTCTCACGCCCAGCATGCATTAGTGGCGGGCCACACCTAGGCAACGTCCTGTTTGACTAGGTGATGTCTCGTTGACCAAAGCACGTCCCATCGGTTCCGGTGTGTCCCCTCAGATTTTTGTCAGCATTGATTTTGCATTTGCATTGAATAGGGGAAGGCAGAGAGTTTTTCGTCCCAACCTTTCGCCTTTCCTCAGCTATTGAGCCCCTTCTTTAAATAGGGGGGAGGGGAGTTCTCATCCTACTCCCTCTCCAACCTCTGAGCCGCTACCTCTTCTCCTTCCTTTCCACCGAATGCAGCGGTTCCTAAGTAAGAGAGGGTAATGCCAGGGAGAGAATAACTCACAGATCCGCTCGTGAATCTAGAGTGTGATGTCAAGCTAGAGGTCATCCAACATAGATGAGATGGTGTGGGCCACCTTTGCTGAGGAGGGGCCGCTGCTGCCGAAGGAGGAGGGGCACTAGAGGGTGCCGAGCATCGTCGGCTTTGCCATCGTTTGTTGCGGCCTTCCTTTGACGGGAGGCACCCCCGCCCAGATGCCATTGTCGGGGTCACGGCTAATGACGATGGCGTAATCCTTGGATGCCCCGGTGGAGGCGCCATTGTTAGGGTTGTGGCTGATGATGATGGCGTAGTCCCTGGACGCCCCAGTGGAGGCGCCGGTGTTAGGGTTGCGGCTAATGACGATGGCATAGTCCCTGGATGCCCTAGTAGAGGCGCCGTTGTTAGGGTTGCGGCTGATGATGATGGCGTAGTCCCTGGATGCCCCGGCGGAGGCGCTACAGTCGCCGGTGTGGTGTTCGACGTTACAGATGATGGTGCCTTCGAGGATCCCGCAGAGTGGTAGGATGTCGCCGATGGAGAGCGTGGCACGGCGACCGTAGCAGTACCCGTAGTAGGGCTGGTCAGAAACTTTAATGGAATAAGATTGTGGGGGAGCCCCCGAGTGAACAGTCCTTTGAATTTAAGAGTACATTACTCCTTTTCATGATGAAATCACTTTGTAAGTAGTGAATTTGTGTAAAAATGAACAAATTTTCATCTTTTGTTACGGCAAACAGCTTCTTAGCTTCCTCTTTTTATAAAAGAGGTTTTGGTGCCTTTCGACCCTTCCCATGGTTCAGGTCGCAAAAACTAGGAGTGCGGGCGAATCAATTCTGATCACGCTAGTGAGCAAGGATGTCGTAGCCGCTGGGGCATGGGTTTCCCGTAGTCCTACCAGTTGTACTTGGAATTTGTTCTCGAAATCCTAGCTCTTAGGACTTTGTTATGAGAAGAATGGAAAACTTAGAGAATGTTTGCAAAAGGTAACACAGGAAGTGTTCGCAAGATAAACGTACTTATATCACTTATATCAGCCCCCGAGTGAGGTCCGACCCCTGGCAGTTTGCAAGGGTCGGATGTCACTAAAGATCGGGGATTTCTGAAGACAAAAATTGATAAAGAAAAGTATGTGTTTATTTAAGGGTAAAAACGACGTAGCTGCTTAATGTTCTAGGCATTGGTGAAGACCTTGTTGTTGATGGTTTTCAACTTGTAGGCACCTAGCTAGAGTACTTCAGCGACGACGTGCGGCCCCTCCCAGGGTGGGGAGAGCTTATGGTGGTCCTTGTTGCTCTGGACGAGGCGAAGGACAAGGTCCCCGATGTTGAAGGCTCGGTCCTGCACCCGTCGGCCATGGTACCATTGCAACGCCTGTTGGTACTTGGCCAAACAGAGGAGGGCGATGTCACGGGCTTTGTCAAGTTGGTCCATGGTGTCATGGTGGGATGCCCTTGGCTCCCTGTTCATCGTATGCTCTGATTCTTGGCGCTCCATAGTCGTGGTCCGTCGGGAGAATGGCCTCAGAACCGTAGACCATGAAGAAAGGTGTGTAGCCGGTGGCCCGGTTGGGAGTTGTCCTGAGGCTTCAGAGCACCTACGGGAGCTCGGCGACCTAGCGTGCGCTGAACTTGTTCAACCATTTGAAGATCCTGGGCTTGAGGCCCTATAGGAGCATGCCGTTTGCGTGCTTGACCTGCCCGTTCGTCTGGGGGTGCGTGACGGCCACCCAATTGATCCGGATGTGTTGGTCATCGCAGAATCGAATGAATTTCTTGCCGGTGAACTGCGTGTTGTTGTCTGTGATGATGGAGTTTGGTACTCCAAAGCGATGGATGATGTCGAGGAAGAACAGCATAGCTTGCTCAGATTTGATCGTGGAGATCGGTCGAGCTTTGATCCATTTCGTAAACTTGTCTACAGTGACAAGTAGGTGGGTGAAGCCCCCGGGCGCCTTTTTGAGTGGCCCAACTAGGTCGAGCCCCCAGACCGTGAAGGGCCACGTGATGGGGATCATCTGGAGTGCCTGGGCCAGGAGGTGAGTCTACCGAGCATAGTACTGACACCCTTCGTAGGTGCGTATGATTTGCTCAGCGTCGGCTATTGTAGTGGGCCAGTAGAAGCCCTATCGGAATGAGTTTCCAACCAAGGTCCTCGGCGCGGCATGGTGACCACAGACCCCACCATGGATGTTACTCAGTAGAAGTCTTCCCTGTTTGCTAGGGATACAGAGCTGTAGGATCCCGGTGTGGCTCCGTCTATAGAGTTTGCCCTCTACAAGAACGAAGGACTTGGCGTGACGTGTGAGCCATCGAGCTTCCGTCTTGTCCGTCGGCAATGTGTCGTGGAGGAGGTAGTCGAGGTAGAGCGTTCTCCAGTCATCTAGAGGGTCAGGCTCTGTTGCTAGATCCTCTTCAAGTTCCATGACATCGGGACCGGGCAGAGCCGTTGGTTGGTCAGCCCCTGGGGCCAGATTAGATGGGCCATCATCGGCCCGCACTGACCCTTCGTAGCGCACCGAGGGTTTGTGTTGGTCATTGGCGTAGACGCCTATTGGCACCGGCTCTTGACCCGCCTTCGTGAGTGCGTCGGCCGCCTCATTGAGGCACCTCAGGATGTGATTAAGTTCAAGGCCGTTGAACTTGTCCTCTAGTCGTTGGACTTCTTGGCAGTACATAGCCATCTTGGCATCATGGTAGCTTGACTCCTTCATGACTTGGTTAATGACCAGCTGAGAGTCACCCTGAATGTTGAGGCATCGGATGCCCAGCTCGATGGCGATGCGTAGGGCGTTGACGAGTGCCTCGTATTCGGCCACATTATTTGATGAGGGGAAATGGAGCCAAACCATGTACTTCGATGGGACGATGTACCAATGGATGCGTAGGGGTGATATGAAGACTAGCCCCGAGTCGGCGCCCTTCTTCATCAGCGACCCATCGAAGTACATCGTCTCGTACTCTTGATCGATGATTGCTGGTGGCATTTGGGCCTTGGTCCATTCCACGATGAAGTCAGCCAACACCTGAGACTTGATCGCCGTTCGGGGGGCATACATGATGCCTTGATCCATTAGCTCGAGTGCCCACTTTGTGGTTCTTCCCATGGCATCCTGGCTACGGACGACCTCACCGAGGGGGAACGATGTTACGACAGTCACAGGGTGTGACTCGAAGTAATGGCGTAGCTTCCTCTTGGTGATGAGGACGGCGTATAGGAGCTTCTAGATTTGGGAGTAGCGGGTTTTGGAGTTGGATAGTACCTCGCTGATGAAGTACACAGGGCGCTGCACCTTGAGGGTGTGCCCCTCTTCTTCCCGCTCTACTACTAGGGCGACGCTGACCACTTGCGTGGTGGCCGCTATGTATAGCAGGAGGGATTCTCTGTCGCTTGGAGGAACTAGGACCGGGGGTTTTGCCAGAAGTAGTTTGACCATGTCAAGCGCCTCCTGGGCCTCAGCTATCCATTTGAAGTGGTCGGATTTCTTCAGGAGTCGGTAAAGGGGGAGTCCTCGTTCGTCGAGGCACCCTATGACCCGCTAAACCCCCTTTATGTTCTGGATCGGGCCCATCCTTGTGATGTCTGAGATTTTCTTCGGGTTGGCTTCGATGCCACGCTCGGAGATGATGAAGCCGAGCAGCATGCCCCTCAGGACCTCGAAAACACACTTCTCCAGATTGAGTTTGATGCCATTTGCCCAGAGTTTCACAAAGGTTTGCTCAAGATCGGCGACAAGGTGGCCAACCCGTTTGGACTTAACTACGATGTCATCGACGTAGGCCTCAACGGTCCGCCCGATGAGGTCCATAAAGCAGTTGAGCATACAGCACTGGTAAGTAGCCCTAGCGTTCTTCAAACCGAATGGCATTGAGATGTAGCAGACCAATCTGAAGGGGGTGATAAAAGACGTCACGAGATGGTCGGACTCTCTCATCGCGATTTGGTGGTAGCCGGAGTACGCGTCAAGGAAGCAGAGGGTTTCGCACCCTAAGGTAGAATCGACTATTTGGTCTATGCGTGGTAAAGGAAATGGGTCCTTTAGGCATGCCTTGTTGAGACCCATGTAGTCGACACACATCCTCCATTTCCCGCTCTTCTTTCATACAAGAACGGGATTTGCTAACCACTCTGGGTGGTGTACTTCCCTGATAATCTAGCAGCCAGCAGTTTTGCTATCTCTTCACCGATGGCCCTGCACTTTTCCTCATCGAAGCAGCGCAGGCATTGCTTCACCGACTTGGAGCCTGGGTGGATTTTCAAGGTATGCTTGGCGACTGCCCTCGGGATGCCTGGCATATCCGAGGGTTTCCACGCAAAGATGTCTTTGTTGTTGCGGAAGAAGTCGACGAGCGTGCTTTCCTATTCGGAGGAGAGCGTGGTACCAATGCATACATTTTTACCCTTAGAGCTGCTGGGGTCTATGAGGACCTCCTTGGAGCCCTCTGCCGATTCAAACGACCTGGTTGATTTCTTCGCGTCGGGCGCTTCTTCGGCGACCTCCTCCTTGAGGGTGGCGAGTTCCTCGGAGGCGACGATTGCTGTGGCGTGGCCGCAGCACTCGACCTCGCACTCGTAGGCCCGCTAGAAGGAGGTGCCAATGGTGATGACCCCGTGGGGGCCCGACATCTTTAGCTTGAGGTATGTGTAGTTGGGGACGGCCATGAACTTCACGTAGCATGGTCGTCCCAAGATGGCGTGGAAGGTTCCAGGGAACCCGACCACCTCGAAGGTGAGGGTCTCGGTCCTGTAATCAAACTGATCCCCAAAGGTGATGGGCAGATCGATCTGTCCTAGTGGCATGGCCTATTTGCTGGGCACAATGCCGTGAAAGGGTGCTCGGGTTGGGCGGAGGTTCGTCCAGTCGACGCCCATCTCATCGAGCGTCTTGGCGTACATGATGTTGAGGCCATTGCCTCCATCCATCAGTACTTTGGTGAGCCACTTTGGGCCGACGATCGGGTCAATGACAAGCGGATACCTCCCTGGGTGCAGGATGGTATCTAGATGGTCGGTCTGGTTGAAGGTTATGATGGACTCCGACCACCGGAGGAAGGGAGGTGTGGCCGGTTGGGCCATGTAGACCTCACGACACGCGACCTTCTAACGGCGTTTGGAGTCATAGGCCGCCAACCCTCCAAAGATCATAAGGCAGCCATTTAGCATCAGAAAGCCATCGTCCTTCTCCTCAGCGTCGTCAGCAGTGGGGGCAGGCTCCTTCCCCTGCTCCCCTTTGTTGGCGCTTTCGGCCAAGAACTTCCGCATGAGGCCATAGTCTTTGAGCAGATGTTTTATGGGAAAGGCGTGGTTCGGGCACAACCCTTCGAGCATTTTTTCGAAGTGATTCAGAGTGCCCTCCGTAGGCTTCCGACCACCCTTGTGGTTGGAAGCGGCCATGAGCGAGTCATTGCGCCGTTGCTTCTTATTCTTTCATTTGGCGAAACGGTTGGAGGTGCCTTCACTGGCGCCCTTGTCCCGCCTCGCCTTGCTGTCGGAACAGTCGAAGATTGCTCTGACTGCCTCTTCTCCTGAGGTGTGGCTGGTGACGATGTCCAGGAGCTGCTTGGTGGTCCATGGGCCCTTGCGTCCCAGCTTGTGAACCAAAGACTTGTAGGTTGTCCCGGACAAGAAGGCTCCTATCACGTCGGCGTCGGCGACGTTAGGGAGCTTGTTGCACTGTTGGGAGAAGCGCCGGATATACCCGCGGAGGGTTTCGCCGGCCTTCTGGCGATAGTTCTTGAGGTCCTAGGGGTTCCTAGGATGCTTGTACGTGCCCTGGAAGTTCCCCACAAAGATCTCCCTTAGGTCCGCCCAACCTTGGATGGCGTCGGACGAAAGGTGCTCCAACCACGCTCGTGCCGAATCGGCGAGGAATAGTGGAAGGTTGCGGATAATGAAGTTGTCATGGTCCACACCACCGTCTTGATAGGCAAGCCGATAGTCTTCAAGCCAAAGCCCAGGGTTTGTCTCCCCAGAGTACTTAGGGATGTTGGTAGGTGGTCGATACATTGGTGGGAACGCAGCGTTGAGGATGTGTCGGTCGAAGGCCTGAGGGCCTGGCAGGTCGGGGCTTGGGCTCCGGTCCTCGCCGCTGTCATAGCATTTGTCGCGTCGAGGATGATAGCCATGGCAGGCTCCTTCCCTTGGGTCACCGTAGGTGTGCCTGCGGGCATCGATGGTGCTGCATGCGTCGCGGTCGCAGCCGAGACGCTGATGTATCTAGGTCGCAATGCGCTGCCCACCACCTTGTGGTGCTTGGTGGACTAAGGCGTCCTTGGTAGGACGTACTGAGGGCATACGCTGGCTGGTGTCGAGCTCGCATCGTCGAGACAACGAGCTTTTCGCCTGCTACGCCACCGCACGCTCGAGCAGCGTGCGGATTTCATGGTGGGCCCAGCGATCCTCGGGCGTTGCGGCCTCTAGAAGGCCATGGAGCAAGGCCGTGGCGGCGGTGATGTTTTGGCTCACCCAAGCAAAGTGAGGAAGGGTTTCATCGTCGGCGATGATCCTTCGGTTCACGTCGTGGGCTACGGCGCGTGCGTGCCCACCGTCTTCGCGGCATTCGATCTTCCGATCCACCAACGCGTATTCCTGAACAAGCTGTTGTCCGGCCTCGTTGATCTCCCGTTTTTGGGCTTTTAGCTGCTCCACCCCTATGTGGGACGGGGCCGCCGTTCTTCCTTCGGTTCCGTCGCCGAGGTTGCCCGCCGAGGTGACCTCCTTCTTGGAGGCGCTTTCGACGTGTCCCTCGGAGGTTTCCACCATGAAGCATTCCCAGGAGGGATGATGGCTCCCTCTGCCAGAGTCAGAGCCAGAGTCTAACCCTGGACCCTCTGCGAGGAGGCCGTGGAGGGATTCTATGATGCTTTCGATCATCCCCATGAACTCGTTGTTTGCGGGGGACGAGATCGTGTGCTGGGCCACAAGGTGGCTTGCGGTTGCCACGGCGTTGCGGAGATGGAACGGAAACACCGTTGAGGCGCTCTGTGTGGAGCGTTTCGGAGAGAGGGTGAGGCGGCACGGGGCTGCCCTAGATGGCTAGGGTCCAAGGGAGACGCCGGGCTGGCCCTCAAGCCTCCGATAGCCAGAGCCGATGGAGGGGAGAGGTTGGATGGTGAGATGGGCCAACGCCAACTCTCCTCCCACCGTGACGATGAAGTCTAGGTCACTGAAATGCACGTGTGCGCCTAGGACCCAGCTGATTGCGTGGTTAGCCATCCAAGGCCTGATTTGGAACGCGCAAAGGCCCCTACCTGGCACACCAACTGTCGGTGTTTCGAACAAACATCGGCTAGTAAATTTATAATTGATGTGCGTTAGGACCGGATGGTGCACTAAAGGACATGAGGTTTATACTGGTTCAGGCCGAACGTCCCTATGTCCAGTCTGCTACTGCTCGTGTTATTAGTACCGAAAAAGGTTCGTAGTAGGGGGTACAAACGGTCAAGAGAGGGATGGGTCCCAAGTCTCTGATGGAATGGTCGAAAAGGTCATTGAGAGCTTGGTCGTTGCTCAGCTGTTTGTGAAGTGTCGTGTGTGTTGAACTTATCTGTCAAGAGTCTATCCCCTTAGTGGGGGGCCTGCCCTCCCTTTTATAGACCAAGGGGGGAGCAGGGGTTACAGATGGGAGAAAAGAGAAAAACCAGAGGCCAAGAAGCCCATTCGAAGGTGTTGGGCCCTCCTTTTCCGCTGAGCCAGCCTCACTGGCATGGCTAGATGGTGTCAGGGATTGGCACATTCGTCGGATGCCTGTGTGCTGATGGCGCCATGCCCTTACCAGACCAGCAAGTGGTCACGTCCTGTCTCGCCCCTCCGGGCGGCGTGTCGGACAATGGTGTTGACCTATAGCCTTGCGGGGAGCGGACGGCGCGGTGACTGTATGTTCGTCACTGTAGAGGGCACGCATCTCTTCTTGGACCATAGTGGTTGTCGTATATCTATGTCAGGTTCCATGTCTGAGGGCTGAAGGCGGCGCCTACAACACTATTTGGACTCTACCACGCCCAGAATGGTCTAAAGCGCCCATCCCGTCGTACCCTGGCGGTACTTTCTTACCACGATGCAGGGCATGGTCCTTGGTGCTGTGTTTGACTCGAATGTCATGTCGTACCCTATGCTCATCATTATGAAGGCGCAGGGTGTACTCGTCGGGTGAGGCAGAGTCTGCCCTCGGCCGTTGGGCAAGGCGGAGCCTGTCCTCGGCCATCGAGCGAGGCAAAAATTTCCCTCGGACGTCAAGCGAGGTGGAGGCAGCCCTCAGACGTCGGACATGGTGGAGCCGGCCCCCGAGGGTCGGGCGAGGCGGAGCCAGCCCCTGGAGGTCGGGCGAGGCGGAACCAGTCTTCCATCGTTCGGACAAGAAACGCAGTAGCGTTCTCATCTGATCCAAAGTGTCAATGTTCGATGGTCATTAGTTCCATCCCGTTAGGTACCCCGGTATTAGGTCCTCGACAAGGTGCTTTGTAAATTACCCTTTCTTTCTTCTTTTCCTTTTCGTTTGGCGGTTCTTCTGGCCATTGGTTCTTAGGACCATACAACCACTCTTTGAAACGACACTTCGCCATTGAAAACACCTAAAAAGGTGACATTAGTACATGAACACATATAGCTCAACATTTCAACACATACACTTTACACTTACTTCATGCTTATTTGGACACACAAACTCCAATGTATTCTCAGGGTTTATCACAGCTCGATCTCCGCAATCGCACAAAGGAGGTTCCTCGAGCCGTCTAACTGTGGCTAAGTGCTTCTCCTCCTTCATCATTGGCGGGGGGTTCGGGGGAGGTGGAACCCACCGCTCGAAGTGCTCATGTGGATGTCTCCCTCTGCACCAATCGTCGAAAAGGAGGTACCTTAGGTCAAACTTGTCTGCACCATCAATCCACTAAAAGAAAAAGCACCTCTCATGGTCCTGCAAAACAAGATTCCACCTAATATATTAGTAAACTACAACCAAAAATTAAGAAAATAGAGATAAGGAAGCAATTACCACATCAAAACGATTGCATGTGTAGAAGCAGCGCGTAGCTATGTCTGGATGTCTCGATTGAAAAACGTGGGCCGCGAAACCACAGTCACATTTAGGAACATGAAGGTCAGGAGGGACGGAGACATCTTTGCTAGACACGTTAGGGTATAATTCTCTAGGGCGACCCCGTTTTCACCATAACTGCTCCCGATACATGTGTTGCATCTAACAAAAATGTTGTAATTAAACACCAATCAAAGGATAAAAATACTACAACAAACTAACGGTGAACCATTTGCATTACAACTAACACTAATGCAATCAATAAACAAGTAACCCTAATCCACCAATGAACAACTAACCCACCAAAGGAAACAAAGTTACTATACCACAATAAACATACATTTGAGGCCTACAATCAATTAAGACATAGTTTTCGTAAATGACAACAATCAATCAAAGACTACTATCCAAAAGAAAAAAATAAATGGAACCGAATCTAACCAGAAGAAATGAAATAGGGGAAAGAGGAGCACCTTGGGAAAGCGTCCAAAACGTCGATCCGACCACCTAGACCTGCATTTAGGGTTTAGAGGTTCGTGGGAAGAGAGTGGGGAGACAAAAGAATGCACCAGGGAAAGGAGAGAATGGAGGAGGGAGGAAGAAGGGGGCCGCGGCGCAACCTTATGATGCCAGACCTCGGCGTTCAGTCGCGCTGCGCCAAGGTATGAGGTTCGGTGTTAACTATGCTCATGCCGACCAATGCGGGACCCAGTGCGACGGTAAATTCATCGACCACGGTCAAAGGTGACGTGGCGGTACCTCGGCGTCAACTGACAACGCGCCGAGCCTAATACCACGGCGTGGTGTTCTGACACGCCGAGTATTCGGTCTATTTGTAGAAAATGTTTTGCGAGAGGTTTGTTTGTAAAAAATGTTTTCAAAAAGGATTAAAATGCAAAAATTTCACGAGGTTTTTCAGGCTTTCCGCTCCCAATGGCGTTTTGGTCGCTCACTCGCTCTCACAAGTCACACAGCAGTAGGCGGTGTTGTACGTCATCGGTCAGTCAACGCTGGACCCAACCCAAACCCAAGAGAAGGGGCACCACCAGAAACACCTCAACAAAATCGTGAGCAGACTTGGGTCTCCCTCTCTGAAGCACACTTCTCGTTCTCAACAAAACCCATGGAGGAAGCCATGGGCGAGCACACCCAGCACTCAAAATCCTAGAGAGGGGAAAAAGATCCTTTCTTCCCCTGCTACTCGAGCTGGTGGAGGTCGGCTGGGATTGAGGAGGAGGGAAAGAGGCGAGGCGGTTAATCGAGCGGGAGGCCAACAGCTGGGGGGATGGCCATGGTGGAGAGGAGGTATGGTCCCTGTGCCAGCCATGGCTTCTTCCTCCTACGGCTGCTTCTGCCGTTCTTGTTCTTCTTCTCCTTTATTGATGTGCCACCGGCCGCCGCTGCCACCACCACCACCACGCAATCGCCTCCACTGACCGACACGCAAAAGTCCATCATGAATGATATTGCGAGTCTGGTGAACTCTGAATCCGCTTCCGCCAACACCAGCTGGAACGCTGCAGACAATCCATGCAACTGGACAGGAATCAGTTGCAGAAATTCCAGTTCTTTCTCGGCCGTCACTAGCATCAGCTTGTCAAACTATGGCCTATCCGACTCCTCCATCTTTGCCCACCTTTGCCGGCTTGACACCTTGCAGTCCCTTGACCTCTCCCGAAATTCCTTCACAAATTTGTCCGCCCAGTTCTTCGCCAATTCTTCTTGCTCCATGAAAAAAGGGTTGCAGTCACTTAATCTGAGCACCAATCAGTTGGCTAATTCGCTCAGTGATTTATCCCACTTCCCCCAGCTAGAAGTTCTTGATTTGTCCTTCAATTCCTTTGCCAGTAGAAATCTCAGTGCAGACTTGGGTTATTTTCACAAATTAAAGAGCTTCAACGCTAGGACCAATAAGTTGAGTGGTGATGTTCCTACCAGTATGGTCGGCTCTTTGCTGGAGTTGGTATTGTCTGGTAATCAACTGAGTGGTTCAATCCCTCTGGGTTTGTTTAGATATGAAAATCTTACTCTGCTAGATCTCAGCCAGAATCATCTAACTGGTCCTGTCCCAGATGAGTTCATGAGTCTCCCCAAGCTCGAGACTTTGCTTCTTTCAGGCAATAAACTGATAGGGGAAATACCAGCGAGCCTCTCAAATGTGACAACGCTGTCTAGGTTTGCAGCCAACCAGAACTATTTGACTGGTCCAATAGCCAGCTGGATTACCAAGCACGTAAGGATGTTGGATCTGAGTTACAACAATCTGAGTGGGACGATCCCCTCGGATTTCCTCTTGCATCAGGGGTTGCAGAGTGTTGATCTTACTGGCAACATGCTTAGCGGAGCTATTCCTGGCACCTTATCTCAAAGCCTCTACCGCTTGAGGCTTGGTGGAAACCAGCTTGGTGAGAACATCCCAGTGTCAGTTTGTGATACCTTGAGCATGACTTCTCTTGAGTTGGATGGTAATCAGTTAATAGGAAATATACCTCCAGAGCTTGGCGGATGCAAGAGCTTATCGTTGTTGAATCTGGCATCAAATAATTTGAATGGTTCAGTGCCTGATTCCATAGGGAAGCTTGACAAACTGGTAGTGCTGAAGCTTCAAAAAAACAACCTCAGTGGTCCAATTCCAAGTACATTTTCTGATTTGAAAATCCTGAGCACATTGAATCTTAGTCAGAATTCACTCAGTGGAGAGATACCGAGTGGAATTTTCGAGCTACCAAAGCTTTCAAACTTGTATTTGCAGGGTAACAATATCAGCGGACCTATTCCGATCTCAATCAGTTCATCGAAGTATCTAATTGAGCTCAATCTGGGTGATAATGCTCTGACTGGTACCATCCCAACCATGCCAACAACTGCGACTACGTCTCTTCTTAATCTTAGTCATAACTATCTTAACGGGCACATTCCTTCAAACATCAACTCTTTAAGTGAATTGGAGATTCTTGATCTTTCACACAACTACCTGTCTGGTGATGTGCCATCTTCACTAGGGAGCCTGCAAAGCCTGACACTGCTGGAGCTTTCTTATAATAATCTGTCTGGGCCTGTTCCTAGATTCCGCCCAAATCAAAATTTGGATATTGATGTTGTCGGAAATCCTGGTCTTGTAAATGGTACAGAAAACAATAATGACACTCCTACTACTGGCAAGAAAAAAAGGCACTATTTCGTCATCATCATCTTCACTATTGCCGGTGCTCTTGTTGGATTATGTGTGCTTGCTGTTATTATTGTGATGTCATTGTCAAAGAGAGTGTATCGTGTTGAAGATGAAGGATTACCAGCTGGAGAATCGGTACCGCAAATAATCAGTGGCCGTCTCATAACTATGAACAGCATCCACACCTCAGCAGTTGACTTCATGAAAGCAATGGAAGCAGTCGCCAACCACCAGAATATCTTTTTGAAGACCAGGTTCTGCACCTACTACAAGGCTGTAATGCCTAACGGCTCAACATACTCTGTAAAAAAGCTTAACTCTAGTGACAAGATTTTCCAAATTGGGAGCCAGGAGAAGTTTTCTTGTGACATTGAGGTTCTAGGGAAATTGACCAATTCCAATGTCATGGTTCCATTGGCCTACGTCTTGAGTACAGATTGTGCCTACCTAATCTATGAGCATGCACACAATGGCACAGTGTCTGATTTGCTACATGGTGGAAAATCAGAAGTTATAGACTGGCCTTCACGATATAGCATTGCTTTGGGGGTGGCCCAAGGGCTGACATTTCTTCATGGGTGCACTCAGCCAGTTTTGCTTCTTGATTTGTCAACAAGGACCATCCACTTGAAGTCAACAAATGAGCCTCAGATTGGAGATATCGAGCTTTACAAGATTATTGACCCTTCCAGGAGTACTGGAAGCTTTTCAACCATTGCTGGTACAGTTGGTTATATTCCACCAGGTAAGATATACTATTGTGATTCACCGAGTACCTGAATGTTAACTTTAAGCTATAACTGTTGATAATTGAGTAGTTTTGTGCCACTCTTTCTTGATATCATATCATTTTATCTCAGGCTTTGAGTATTGCTAAACTTGTTGTATTCTTTTGTACTCTTTAGTTTACTGCACTGCAGTGATCTTGTCTGACCGTATTTGTTTGGGCATATATTGTTCCTGTGCTTCAAGAACAATTTTCTAATTACATATCTGGTAATTGTGGCAAAACAATCCAATTTGTGGCAAAGTGATCCAAATTTTGCTTTACTGCCTGTTTGTGTGGCATCTGCACTTCAGTTAGCCCAGAATACCATCCAAAGCTGTTAACACGTAGTTTCCTCTTTTAATCTAGTCAGACATCATTTCTAAATAGAATGTCTTTCTACTTCTGGTCAAGATTATTAAGGATAAGGACTCTGATCAGCTATAGAATGGAAGAAGATTCTAGTATTTATTTTTTCTTTATATAAGCTTGAATAATTTTGTTTAACAATTTTGAAAAACTGTGATTGCCAATACACTATGCTAACACTCACTGAATCATGTTTGCAGAGTATGCTTACACTATGAGGCTGACGATGGCTGGCAATGTCTATAGCTTTGGAGTCATTTTACTGGAGCTGCTGACAGGAAAACCATCGGTCAGTGATGGCACTGAGTTAGCCAAGTGGGCGCTAAGTCTTTCAGGCAGGCCTGATCAAAGGGAGCAAATCCTTGATACCAGGGTCTCAGGAACCTCAATTGCTGTTCATAGCCAGATGCTGTCGGTCCTGAACATTGCTCTCTCTTGTGTTGCATTCTCTCCAGATGCTCGGCCAAAGATGCGCAACGTCTTAAGGATGCTCTTCAATGCAAAGTGAATCAGCAGCAGCCTGTAATCATATCATAGATAAATTTTGGGTGGAGTTTCAGGCTTTCAGCTTGGTCTAGTTTATGGATGTCAGTAATCAGTATACCGGCTGCCCTTGTATAGTTCTATAGAAGATAGAACCCTAGCTTATGGTAGATCATTATATGTTTGATGAATTAGGTAATTATAGGTATCTGCTTTGAAGTGAGTGGCAATATGGTTTCTATGCTGTAACATGCAGAGATGGTTATAAGCAAAGCTTAAAGGTTATGGGTATGTGTTTTCATAAGAGATCATCCATCTTTTTGCAATGTAGACTAGTTCAACCAATCTTTTGCATTAATCATAGGTAGTTTATTTAACTAAAAGAGAAGAACTCCTCGTCCTGAAAAACTGGACAGTAAATCATAAGCTAATGCTGCTGTCTAATGTGAGAAAATTGTGCGACATTTAATCTTCATTGCGTAAAAAAGTTTTATATTGTTTTCTGGTTTGGATGAAAGGCCTCCTCATGCATCCTAGTTCATCTCAGGTTGAGCCATCTTCAGCTCAAAGTTGGGTGCATATTTTCTTCCTAATGAAAACCCTCCTAGTTCCTCTCAGGTTGGAACCCACTTTTTTTGTCAAAACTATTTTGCTCTTGTGCTTCAATTTGCATTAATTTATAATAATGTGCATATCTCAACATTTCCATATTGTTTTGCTTATTTAAAGGTTTATTTGTCACATAATAATTAATATATGAGGTGTATCAATTTTTTAAGAAAAACGGTTACATTTGTAATGCTTTAGTCTACGGGGCCGTTTAGATCATTTTATTTGGAGAAATTAAAATCTACTTAATAAAGTATGCTATTTGACTTGAAATTTGACATTTCAACACTTTCCAAAGTTCACGTATAAGACTATCTCAAATTCATAGGGTGAGAGATAAAAATTGATTCTATAAATAACCATGCTATGTTTCTATTTTGCAACTTATACCACGCTCTTTAATTCGCTCTCCTATAATAGAAATGCAATATATGAGTATCTCTCTCGTATAGCCAACAATAGTATACAAATATAATCCATATACAACTATATTAGCTTAATTAATATGTGTCTAGATTATGATTATTAAAATGAATTCAGTTCCAAGGATCCAAACGGGGCGTTTGGAAAATTCAAGGAAACTTGATATTCCATATAGAGAACAAGATGTTCAAGATAATCGTTCAATTTTTTTTTTGTCATTTCATCCGCTTTCTTTTGCCATAAAATCATGGAGAATTACTCAACTCAGATGGTTGGATTGTGATCCAATGTTTAAAAAAAATCAAATGATTTAATAATGAAAAATAGGAACTTGCTATATTTCAGGTGCCTGAAATATAGTATGTTTTCAGGCAACGATCTTCACCGTTGGCTTATGAGCATGTAAGGCTGAGATTTAGCTAGATGGAGGAAAAATTAGGACAGGCGTGGATACGGTATAACCTGAGAACTCAAGGCATCTGAACATTAGGAAAAGTGTGAAAAATATCCTCCAAATGGTAAAACATATGGTCCCTTTGCATCTTTCCTGCTTTATTCTGAATAAAAATAAATCTACTCAAATAAAAATTGGCAACAACACAAAAAGGAGCAACATCAAAATAAAAAATATAGAAGTTTGTAATCAATAAGATATATATTAGTAACCCCAATACTGTATTGGTATTTTTAGAGAAAATAAAATGCTTCTTTTTAATTTTGAATGAAATATAGGTATCTCAGGAAAACAAAAGGGTTAAAAGGGGCAATTTAATTTATTGCCACTCTTACGGTTGCCACTCCTCCAGTTGCCAGCGTTAAAAGTGCTCCTACATATTTGCCACTGCATGCAATTCGTCTCCTACGGATTTGCCATTTTCGTCGACGTGTCGTGCCAGATGGACTCGCCAGCGTGGAAGGCAGCCTGGGAGGCCTGTTTGGGCCTGGCAAATGACCTTCCTGCCCCTCGCCCTTTTCTTTTGTTCTCAGGCTGGTCCTGGTTGGGTCAGAGGCACCCCACAGCACTCTCGCAGCTTCTCTCACCCCCACTCCTCCTGTGTACTACTGATGGAACATGTATATGGAACATGGTGAAAAATACATGCTGGAACATGGTGCATATATGCTGAAAAATGCAAGCTCAAACTGCCACAAATTACCATAACAACATACATAACTAATCCAACAACATGCATAGATCCATACATAAAAGGTCCACGGGCATTGACATTAGTTCTTACAGCAGTGGCACATGACAACCATTAGTGGAACATGGCCATACAAAATAGGTCCTTGATCCATGACTGAATAGTTTCGTTAAAGTAGTGGCACATGATAGCCATTAGTTATACATGTCCATACATAACAGGTCCATCTAGAAAAGAACACGCATGCAAAATATTCAACACAGAAGCCTTAGTTGGCAGCCTTTGTTGGTGTAGATTTCTTCACCTGGGATGCTAGTTGTTTCTTCCTTGGTGTCATTTTCTTTGGAGCAGCTGCTGGTACTATCTCCAATCCCACCGGTTCCTCCAAGTCCAACCTCCTACATTGAACAAATAGTTAGATTTGTATTTATGATTTTTTGTCAAGTCAATGGTGGCAACAAACCTCTGGCATGGTGGGGCTGCCTCCATTGATACTGCTACTGGGACAAGAGCCAAACATGGCGGCTGTGCTATTGCCTCTCTTGCTGCTCCTGCTGCTTCTGCCGCCGCCTTTGCCTCCCTTGCTGCTGCCCTCTTGGCTCTTGGTGTTTCCTCTCCCACTTCTGCTGAATCTTCAATAGTTTTTTGCTTCTTCCTTTCAGGCTTTGTTGTTGTCTTCTTGGTCCTCTTCCTGTACACAAATATTTGTGAAAGTTAGTAATTAAGTGTGACAAGAAACAAAGGAAGTGAAAATGTAATATACCTTTTCTTGGTCCCTGTGAGGCTACACCGCCAGCTAGTTGCTCTATGGCCAAGTTCATCGTAGCCCTTACATGTCACTTGTCTTGTTGGTTTGCCTGACCTCTCCAAACAGCTTAGGGTTCTATTCTTCTTGGTCCTGCCTAGTGGTTTAGGGTCCTTCACCACAGGTGGAAAAACCTTGAAACCCTTGTCTACTTTAGGCCATTGTTGCTTGTCAGTTATGTGTGGTATGACTCCTGCATAAGCTGATTGCAACTTCTTCACACTGTATGCCTCATGCACATATTTGCTCATGTTTGGCTGCCTCTCAACGGTAATCACTGCAAGAGCATGTGAGCAAGGCTTGCCACTAACTTGCCACTCCCTACATGTGCACTTCTGCTCTTCAAGGTAAACCACATGCCTTCTAATTTCCTCACCCTGGTACCATACAACAACTTCAGCTTCTCTAGGATTTCCTTTGAGCACTTTTAGATGACCAAGTCCCTTGCTGGCAGCATTTAATTGATGAATTACAGCTAGTAGAATGTCCCCTGACATGGCTACCGAAATCTTCCTTCTCCTTTCCCAAAGTTCCAGAGTCTTGATCCTGATTGCATCAGCTAGTGAGTCTAATGGCAAGTCTTTGAACTCTTTGATCCAAGAATTCCAGGACTCTGCCATGTTGTTGTTTATGTAGTCACATTTAATTTCTTCTGAGAACTTGCTTCTGGCCCACTTTAGTTTGTGATGCTCATTTAACCAAGGCCAAATGTCTGACCTTCCTGCAGTAGCCTTTGCCATTAGCCTGTCAAACTTCTCCTCTGAGTATGCTCTAGCTGCTGGCCACATGTACTGACCAGCATAGGTGGAACCACAGAACCTCTTCTTCATGTTCTCCATCAAATGCCTAAAGCATTTCCTCTGCTCTACCCTAGGGAATACTTGCTTAACTACAGCCTCGAGGCCCTTGCAGGCATCTGTGCAGATAGCCAAATGCTCTACTGGCCCAAGTGCCTTAGCCAACTGCTCCATGAACCAAATCCAATTTTCCTTGGTCTCAGACTGAAAGAATCCAAAGGCTATTGGAAACATCCAATTATGACCATCTATACCATTGGCTGAAGGCAACTGACCATTCCACTGGCCATTAAGATGAGTAGAATCTATGCTAATGTATGGCCTGCAGCCCTCTAAAAAACCATCAATCTGAGCTTTGAATGCACAGAAAAACCTACTGAAGTGAACCTTATCTCCTACTTGAACAGTGTCTATCTCAACCACACTTCCAGGTGACCTGAGCTCTACCTCTGCTTTGAATCTATATAACCAATCAAAAGAATCATCCCACTTACCAAAAAGCTTATCTGCAGCCCTCTGCCTACCATACCAGCAAGTCTGGTAGTTGATCTTGACCTTGTATTGCTTCTCAAGTTCCTTCCTGACTGCCTTTGCCCCCATTGAGGGATCATCTCTAAGCAAAGGAACTGCTCTCTCAGCAATCCAGGCCTGGGATGCCATCCTGTTGAGTACTCTTGATCTAGAAGCACAAGTGTGAGTATTCTTGTTTATTTGTATCTGCAAAAGAACAATGACAAATGTCACATATAAAATTCACATATAAAACAATGACAGAGATGTTTATTAAAAAACAATGGCAAGTTATTCAAAAAACAATGGCAAGTTATTCAAAAAACAATGACAAGTTCGTATTATACCCTGACACTGCCATCAATCTGAGTTTTTGCTCTAATAATCCATTGGCATCCTCCAGATCTGCAGAAACCCCTAAACCTCTTTTTGTCTGATTTTTCAGTGCCCAACTCAAACTCTTTAACTATAGAATGTTGTTTCACTGCCATTCTAAATTCAGGCATTGATGGATAGATTTGGCCTACATACATATCAGGATTATCTCTGTCATAGAAATACAAAGGCTCAAACTCAGCATTATCATCAACAAGCATAGCTGCTGCATCCATCTCTGCTTACAACTCAGGAGGAATGACTGGCACAGGTATCTTGGCTGGACCATCACCACCATCTACAAGATCATCTGCAGCTTTGAAGCCCATGGCTTCATATATTTTGTCCTCATCTACTAAGACAGTGGCATCCCCATCTAATTCTTCCTCTTGTAATATAGTGTAAGCTGACCAATCAATTCCACGATCATCTAAGTTAGTATGGTCTAGACTGCTACAAGCATCATCAGTGCATTCAACATTAGCTTGAGCATTAGCTTGCTCTGCTGTTACACCGGATGTGGAATGAACACTATGCTCATTTGGCATATTTGCCTTTCCTGCATCCCATCTAGGCTGTCTGGATGATTCCTTGTCCCTATCAAGCACCTCACAGTTCACATCCATTTCCTTCTCATCCCATCTGGCCTCTATCATCTCCATGAACTGCTCATCAGTAGTAACCTTCCACTCTATCCCACTGTCTTTATCCACACCCCAAACAAGTAACTGCTGATCCCTACCCCAAATGATGTTTGTTCTCATTTCTTCCACAAACTTAGACAGGGAGCACTGGGTGCTAAGATCAAACCACACATCATGCTCTTGCTGAACCATTTCCACACTGTCATCATAATCACCAGTGGCTGTGTATTTATCAACACAAACATGGATTCTAAAAGCATTTCTAGGATCAATCCTGGACAGAACCATAAGCACATTAAAAAATGTAGAAGAAATGACTGCTGGATCGCAAAATCTACAGCACATGCAAGCTCGAACTTACCAAGGAGGGCAGCCAGTCCCCTTCATCTTAATGCATACGAATCAACAATAACCGCAGTGTGACTACATTGGATGTAACAAAAATAAGATTGAAACCCTAGGTTCAGCAGATTTGGGCGAAATGGTGTTCAGGGGAGTACGATTCGTACCTACTGCTCGTCGTGCGTCGAAGAATGGGGACAGTACGTCGGCTGTGGCTGGGGAAGTGGCCGCCGCCGCGCCCCCTTCCTGGCCGCCGCCGCTGACTTGACCGCCGCCACTGCCTTGACCGCCGCCGCGGCCAGAAGAAAAATGGGGGAGAGGAGGATCGAGGTGGGAGCCAGAGTGGGGGTGGCGACCCAGCCCGAGGCCAGCCTGGCTACGCCGACGAGGAGGTCGCCGACGCCTCCTGCTTGTCTGCCGCCGCCGCCATGAGGTTCAGGGAGAGGGTGCTGCGTGAGTTGGAGTAGAGTCGATGGCTTCTCGGTCCGGGATCGGTCCTTTGCCTGGCCCAGAAAAGAACGTGAGGTGGAGGAGGGGCAGTATGGTCATTTGCCACGCCCAAATAGGGTTCCCAGGCTGTCTTCCACGCTGACGAGTCCATCTGGCACGACACGTCGGTGAAAATGACAAATTCGTAGGAGACGAATTGTATGCGGTGGTAAATATGTAGGAGCACTTTTAACGCTGGCAACTGGAGGAGTGACCACCGTAAGCAATAAATTAAATTGCCCGGTAAAAAGTATTGGCGCAAACCTTGGGCTTGTTGGAGCAATCCCCAAAGCAGCAGGAGCGACGAGCCCAAACCTTTCCACCCCTCGTCGTCCTCGGCTAATCCGCCGCGCTTCCGATACTCCCAAGGCAGCAGCGCCCGCCACCTGCAACAACAGCAGCAGCGACCGAGCCATCTCATCAAACTCCTCTCAAATCCTCCCCGCCACACTCCCTTTCCCTCCCCCTCTCCTCCCCCGCCACCCGCAATGGCCGGCCTCCTGCACCTCCAGTCGACGCTCCTCCCTTCGGCGTCCGCGCTCCGCCGCCGCGCGGGCGCGCCGGTGCCCTCCTCGTCCCGCCGCCGATGCCGGGTCGAGGCCAAGATCCGGGAGATCTTCATGCCGGCGCTCAGCTCCACCATGACCGAGGGCAAGATCGTCTCCTGGACCGCGGCCGAGGGCGACCGCCTCGCCAAGGGCGACCCCGTCGTCGTCGTCGAGTCCGACAAGGCCGACATGGACGTCGAGACCTTCCACGACGGCTTCCTCGCCGCCGTCCTCGTGCCCGCCGGCGAGTCCGCGCCCGTCGGCTCCGCCATCGCGCTCCTCGCCGAGTCCGAGGAGGAGATCCCGGTCGCCCAGTCACAGGCCGCCTCCTTCTCCTCCAGCTCCCCCTCACCGCCGCCTCCGCAAGAAACTGCTGCTGAAGAAGCGTCCCTTCCGCCGCCGCCGCCTCCTTCCCCGGCGCCGGTGGCAGTCTCTGCTCCCGCGCGGCCTTCGCCAGCAACACAAGGCGGGGGCCGTGTGGTTGCTTCTCCCTACGCCAAGAAGCTCGCCAAGGACCTCGGCGCTGATCTTTTCTCTGTCACGGGGTCAGGCCCGGGCGGGCGAATTGTGGCCAAGGATGTCGAGGCTGCGCTTGCTGCGCCCAAGAAGGCCGCACCAGTGACTGCTACACGGCCAGATGTGCCGTTGGGGTCGACGGTACCATTCACGACAATGCAGGGTGCTGTCAGCAAGAACATGGTGGAGAGCCTTGCCGTCCCGACATTCAGGGTCGGTTACACCATCACCACTGATGCTCTTGATCAGCTCTACAAAAAAGTGAGCATCTTTTCACAATGTTTAGGACCATTGTCTTATGAATTTGATGATTGGATAAAGGGGTAAGTTTTTTTTTTTTAACAGATTAAGTCAAAGGGGGTTACAATGTCAGCACTGTTGGCTAAGGCGACGGCAATGGCGCTGGTTCAGCATCGTGTGGTGAACTCCAGCTGCAGGGATGGGAAGAGCTTCACATACAGCAGTAGTATCAACATTGCTGTGGCAGTGGCCATAGATGGTGGGTTGATTACGCCGGTTCTTCAAGATGCTGATAAGGTCAAACACTTTACCTTGCACAATGAATGTTGATGTTTTTGATGATTTGTTTAAATAAATGGTTACTTACTGGTTCTTTTGCAGCTTGACATTTATTCATTGTCTAGGAAATGGAAGGAGTTGGTTGATAAGGCACGGGCAAAGCAGTTGCAGCCCCATGAGTACAACTCTGGTATTTCTTTGCCTCGTACACAAATCTCAATATGTAGCACATTGTTGTGTATCTTTTCTAATGTCCTAAATAAGATAGTATACTTATAGAGATTAACTTTTTATGGTGGCTGAATAAAAGAATGTGGTGGATGCTAGATATTTCTGTGATGCTGTTTAACCTAGCTATATTAGCTATAATAAGGCCAAAAAGGGTGCAATCCCCTGTGTTCGTATGCTTTGTGACTCATATCATCTATGATGCTCTTAAAACTGTACAATTACCAGGATACATATGCAATCCTTCATTATCTGTATTAACACTAAATATAGTTTCATTCAGTGTTACTTCAATCATGTATAGAAAAGGTGTAGCCCCCTCTGTAGTAGGTCGCCCTGATTCTTAAACTTTTCCCTATAAACTTTGAATATGTATCTGATACCATCACCTACATTGCTCTGCTACACCTTGCTACGAATTGGAGATTTGGAGCTGTCTTGGACTATTTTATATCACAGCAAATGATTGCCTAATACAGCTCTGATGCTTCCTGTTCATTACTTGATACAAGTGCAATTCTCTTCATGTGGATAGGAAAGGAATTGACTGCTACAAATTGCTTATGACTACCTGGATATATGTGTATATGCATGTTGTCATAAGCGTTTTACTTTGACAATATTTTGTACCTGGTAAACATATAGGTTATAGAACATAGTGATTGGTATTAATTTTAAGGATCGTGCTCTTTGTTAATCATAATTTCCGTATCATGTAAATACTATGATATCCATTATGATGGTCTAATTTTGGATAATTTATTAGCAATGTTCAAGTTTTCTTTATGCTTCTAGTCTAATCAATTTCCATTCTCCTAATTCAATCACAATTTTGATAAGTCTGTAGTCCAGAAGTGTTTGTCCTAGCTGTGACTTCTTTGCGTTTCTTTGATATGGACTTCTGATAATGTAATCTAGGAGTTTGGCCAAATAATAATCAGTTAACTTCAGTTCTATGAGTATTATAGTAATATGCTGCTGTCAACTCATGCTCAATACTAGAAGTATCTTTTGTGAAGGTTATGCACTGAGATATCTCATCTCACTTGTAAGGTTAAGAAAACTAAGATAGCATCAAGTTAATTGTTAGTTTATACAAGATTTTGAAATGGTCCAGCAACATGCATTTTAGTACTATTGTTTTGGCTTTATGCATCTAAAGTAATGGACTGGTAATTAGCTATGATTTCTTCAAATTTTCTTTTATCTAATGTTTCTGGCTTGGAGTGAGACACAGCAGACCAAAACTTTCTGGAGTAGATATGTAGTTGTTAATATGATGATGGAGGGTAGACCACAAAAATACTGAAATGATTTATGTCGGCTTTAACAAATTCACTGTGTTTTTTGGAGCATTTAAGCCCTATGTCATATAGATAAGTGTAACTGTATTTCCTTGTTTTGTTTCTAGTTTAAAATTCCTATACCTTGCCCCAGAGTTTCACCTGAAAATCCTTGTGTCTTTGCTGTAGTGTGTGTTGTTGTATTTTCACTGGAAAGAGGTTTACAAACAATGCCACGATTTACTTTCAGAAATTAGATATATATGGTTGTCGTATTTAGCAGAATTTACTCTTTCCATGAAATAAATAAAGTGCTATGCACTATATTGTTTGCTGATACTTCTGTACAGTATAATGCTTCCTCTTAGTTTCTTTGCAAATGTAGAATATCCAGCATGCCAATTTTTTCTTGACCACTCAGGAGAGCAGCATATCATTATATAATTAAGAAGAAAAAGGGGTATGAAACCCATACAACACAAACCTCACGCAAGCAAAAGCCAAAACTTAGAAAACCAGTGCGCTCTTAATTATACAGAAATAAAACCAACCTCAAACTAGAACTCTTAACTTCTTTCTAGCACAAAGGCAATAAGATAAGAAATTCCTCGCGCCCTGGCCAGTATCCAGCATGCCAATGATATCATGTATGGGATTCATTTGATTGTCAGCTTTGTCAAATGGGATGATCTTAACCAGCCCTTTTTGAATAAGTTGATGTTCTTTCCCTTTCTTTAAAAAAAAGGGGCAGACCCAGTGCGGGAGGCTCCCACATGAGTGGGGTCTGGCGAAGGGATAAACCGAGACAAGCCTTTCCCCCGCAAAATCTGCGGAGAGGCTGCTTCGAACCCACGACCTGGTGACTCAGTGAGACAGCTCTCACCACTGCACCAGACCTGCCCTTCTTTTCCCCTTCTTTTAAAATATAATATTAATCCAAATGGTGGTAGTAGATTGCTTCATGGATTTGTTTACTTTCCTTATAAAAATACCCTGTTTGAAATTTTAAAATTAAAATCATGAAGTAGGGATCAGGAATGATACATTTGATTCACCTTTTAATGTGCTGTTGCTTTAACATGCATTGATGTTTTATCTTAGTCCTCTGTTGTCTCAGTTTCATAGCTAAAAATTTGACTGATTGACTAGGTTCCTATATTATCTAATATCTATTGCTATTTTTATTACATTTCTAGTGCTCTGGGTAGGGATGCAAGTTCTATTTGTATTGGATCATTGTGTCAACCCAAAACTTGCTAAAATGACTGAAATAATATTCCATGTAATTAATTTAGGGGAGAAATGAACTAAAAATGGCACGGAGCGTAATTAATTTTATGACACAGAAAACACCATTGGATGTCTGCCTGTGTTCCTCCACAGGCTCTTCGTGTTAACCACATCAAACATGTATGATATGGTGACCATGTTATTTGTGTATGCTAAGAACTACTCATGTTCATTCTGCAGGCACATTTACTCTTTCGAATCTTGGTATGTTTGGAGTTGATAGGTTTGATGCAATACTGCCACCTGGAACTGTAAGATGAACAATTTATTTTATTCTCCATTTCTATTTTCATGCAATGCTGCGTACCTTACTGAAATATGTGGGTTACTGAAAAAAGGGAGCAATCATGGCCGTTGGGGCATCAGAACCGACCGTTGTTGGTACAAAAGATGGTAGAATTGGGATCAAGAACCAAATGCAGGTAAGTTTCTTGTGTGTGGTGGAACTTGTCCTTTTGCACCAACTATTTTTTGTTTGATGAATTTCTTTTTACTTGATTTGATAATTTCACTCACTTGATCGATACATGTAGGTAAATGTTACTGCTGATCATCGGATTATTTATGGAGCCGACCTTGCTGCTTTTCTGCAAACACTTGCCAAGATAATTGAGGATCCCAAGGATCTCACGTTTTAAATATGCCAAGTGATCGTTTTTCCTTGAGGCAATCACAATCGGGTGTTTCTCACCCATCAGTAGATGTGTAGTATGTCTTCTTGTAATGTGAATTAGTTGATTTAAGCTGTCACCAATGTCAGCATCAGGTAACTTTCCCTGCTGGTTACCTTATCATCATTGGTTTGTTTTTCAATAGATTCTTTTTTTATCTTTCTTCTTAATTCAAATAGGTGTGTAAGGATGGGTATATCTGTCATTTACCGGAGTTTTCATGGATAGTCGATTTTGTTGAGCACATCAATGTACGGTGACCTTGAGATACAAAGAATGAAATGTACCTTGTACCACCCTGTGGTTGATTTCACATGCCTGTCAAACAGAAATATGGTTGATGCCCTTACAAGGGTGCCAACATGAAATCTTCAGGGAGATCTGTAAAAAACGGGAGGGACCATGATTTCTCCCAACCACTCCCATGATGCCAAGGCTGTAGTGTATCGGATATCCTGACCTGTTGTACATTCCTGGGACAGCTCAAGATAGCGTCCTCCATTTTTTGCGCAGAAAGCATTCCTATCTCAGCTCGTTGTACTCTTCATCTTCTCTACTTGAAGGATCCTATTAGGTGGCATGTCCAGTGTCTTGCTTGCTGGCATAGGTCATCCTATCCGCCATTGTAGTGGAAGCGAAGCAAGCCACAATAAAACCCCTCCAGCAGCTCTTGTTCTTGCCTCCCACTACCTTGTGGCCTGCAGGGAAGCCATCCTTTGCAAGCTGAGCGCGGCAGCGCCATGGCATCGGACCGTGGAGAGGTCGACACCTCCAGTGCCTTTCGGTCTGTCAAGGAGGCGGTCGCCGTGTTCGGGGAGCGCATCCTTATCAGGGAAGCCCAGTTCAGGCCAAATGGTGGTGCGCATGGCGGCCGTCGTGTTGGCAAGGAGGTGAACTCCAGGGTGAATGCTGTCGCCATTGCCGCCTCTGATGTGAAGCCACCTAACCGGAGTGATGGTGTCATGGAAAACCACTCCAAGCCAAGTGTTGTCACCTACAATGCCAAGAAAGAGTTTAGTGGCAATGGCAATAGCAAGCCTGCTTCAAGCCTACTCCCGGTGTCGATGCCAAGGCCGCCGGTTGCAGAACATATGCCAATGTACCTGGTTCCCTCCTCGCCGCCGTTCTTTGCGTCGTCTCCTTCGCTGGCCAACGACGACGATGACGAGCAGGAGCGCAAGACAGCCGACTTCATCGTCATGAGCTCCATCAAGAAGCTGGAGGACGAGGCGGCCAGGACGAGGCAAGAGGTGTCGCAGCTCAAGAGGAGGCTGGCCGAGATGGAGCTGTCCATGGCGACCCTGAACGCGAAGCTCCACCGCGCGCTCTCCAAGGTGGCGCACATGGAGGCTGACAACGCGGCGGCGGCGCGCGCCAGCATCGAAAGAGGCGGCGGCCGCGGCGACATGGCGCTGACGGTCTGGGCCGAGCGCCGCGCCCCCAGCGCCAGCAGGCCGCAGTTGGGCCACCTGCTGAGGCTCGGCGAGGCCGATAGGGAGGCGGCGGTGGTGTCCGGCTCCGGTGGCGGCCGGGCAGTGGCGGCGCCGGCGAGGAGGAAGGTGCAGAAGCAGAAGCCGATCGTGCCACTGGTTGTTCCGCTCATTAATGACCTCCTCTTTTCCAAGAAGAGGAGGATGAAGGACAAGGAGAGCGTGTACATGAAGGAGCTTTACAGCTTGCTTAGGTTGAGTTGATCGTGGCTGCCATGCTACATCTGTGGATGTACTTGTGGACAATCATCTGCACTGAAGTTATCTATCTACCAACTAATTTTTAATTGTTTTTATAGTTTGTGTGAGTGGATCGCGGAGTATGAGACTGCAAATTGTAAAAATTAATGTAAATCTAGCATTAGTTGTTATTTGTAAATTCAAATCAAGAACTTATTGGACAATAGTTGCAATGGAGGTACTTATTTGCAAATTAATAAATCTTATTGCATGAAATGCACGGCTATGCTATTATAAGGTGTGTCCTCAACCGCCGCTCCCTAGTTTTCAGTTACCCTTGTGTTGAACATTTCCAACTTCCTCTCAGACATGCTCACAAAAACAACGACACCAAAACTTTTTGCCTTTTTTGCGATCATCGGCATCCAAAGAATAGGAGACACAAAATCGATTAATCGATGATTTTGTAAAGATCATCTGATCTTGGATGAACAGCGTCCTTGGTCGCGCGCAGTTCATGATCAGGTTCTTGGCATTCCCTGTGATCTGACTGAGCGGTCTCTATCGGATCGGTCCCGATCGAGAGGCCGGGATCGATGGGACCGCCGCAGAGGCAGCAGCCGGACCAGGCGCGGCCGCCAGCGGGGAGCGCGTGCGTGTGGGTGGTGGCGGTGGTTCTGCTCTTCGCCGTGCTGGCCGGCGGCGGGTGCCTGGGGCTCTACGTCACGCTGCCGCCGTCCGAGGTGCCGCAGTGGCTGCCGGCCACCGGGCTCGCGCTCGTCGCGCTCCCGTGGGCGTTCTGGATCGCCACGTGCGCGTACCGGTGCTGCTGCTCGTCGGACGCGGCGGCGGCGGCGGCTCCGACGGTGGCCAATATTGTGGAGCGGCGGTCGTCGTCGTCGTCGAGGGCGGGCGCCGCCGCCGTGGCGCCCATGCCCATGCCCAGCAGCAAGAGCCTCAAGAGCGCGCGCAGCACGAGGCACGCCAACGGGTCGCCCGCCTCGGGGTCCCCCACCGCCAGCAGCGCCGCGCGCCGGGTGCGCTTTGGAGACACCACGGTGCTCGGGGAGGACCACGCCGCGCCGGAGAAGGACGACGGCTCGTCGGTGCACTCGAACGAGAGCGAGGCGCCTCTCGCTTACAACATGCAATCCTCGTGATGATGTCTTCCGCATCATGTAGTGCAGGTAATCAACAAATAGATCACTAATAATTAAACAGGTACATGTAGAGAGATTTCTGTTACACCATGAAATTAAAATGCAAAAGTTTTTCGTTTTCCCTACATCAAAAAACCATCAGATTCAGAATTGTGTGCACTTTTCTGGTTTTCTTTCGGCTCTGTTTTTGTCTCAGCGTGTCTACTCGTGCGATTTATTTTTGTTTTTAACACTTTTAAATTTAAATAACTAGCAAACAATATGCTCATGCCAAATATATATCGGACTACTTATCATCGCTACACACAAGTTGTTCTTGTATGAGAATAGCTTATGAGTCCGGATCACGTACAAAATAAAGAGGGCACGGTGCATTACATCTTGGACGACGGGGGCGTCGAGGAGGGAGCGGGGCTATGGGGGCGTCGACGCCGCCCTTCGATGACTTGTTTGGAATCGGCGAGGAGAGTGCAGCCAACGCTGCTGCCTTCCGGCGACCGAAATCCATGTGACCGGAATCCTGCCTTTCGCGGATGCGGATTGACGAAGAGAACACCGCGCCCCTGCGTACATTTGGGCGCGTAATTTTTTTCGAAGAAATTCAGTTCCAGATGAGGAATCCGGGCGGTGTGGGAATGCGGGGAGGAGCATGGGCGCAGCGCGGTGCGGTGAGATGCGTTGAAGCCTGGGATGATCCAAATAACATTCACCATCGGATCGAGTTGAAACCTTTAAAGAAGCATTAGGAGTCGTTGATCTTAATGATGTTAAAATCGTTCAGAGCGTCTGCGTTTGTACTTGTATAATTCGCAAGAAAAAAATTCTTTGATGCGCAATGGTTGGACTGTCTCAGCGGGAAACGCAATCCTAGGGTGTACCAAGCCTATAGTAGAGATTACCATTTGGAGAGCGTAAATCAAATGAAAGATCTGTGTTCTTGCCCCCTACTTTGAAGGTTAATTGTATGTTTATCCTTGTTTCTTCAACATTGTGATTTTACTCATGTTTTTCTAATTATTGGATCTGTGTTCGACCATATTTTAGACCCTGGAGTTGAAGACTAAATACATGAATCACATAAAATGTGAAGAAGTTTTTTTAAATAATTAAAAGACGATAGTAACTCTGGTCTTATCCTAACCTTCTCGACTTTCGGCGATGGTTGATTAAGCACCTTTAACTTGTTAAACTTTACTTAGATTTGAAACATTTGCAAATCTTGGAGTGAAATTCTTTTAAAAAAAATGATGTCTGGATATTTGATACCAAAATAGAGGTTAAAGTTAAAGAGTACTAAAAATTAGGAGCAAATTCATATAGACAACCTAATATGCTTTAGCTACACATACACTATTAACTCGTATAACTATAACTACTCTTTTTAACACACCATGAATCCTTGGCCTCTCAGGGTGTCGGGCACTATTCAGCATTGTTCATTTTCCTTTTTATTTTTTTTGCTTCTTTTCATGGGATTTTTCCCCTTTTTTCTCTTCTTTTCACGGAATTTTCCCCTAAAAAACCAGCACAGCATAGCGCATCCATCGTGCTAGGAAATAGAATGGGCTAAACTCTGCTTTCGTTTTGAAAAGATAAGGCAAAACTACAAAGTTAAATAACTTAGGTGTTGAAAGTAGACTTTAATTATTGGATTCCAAGGAGGCTCTTAGCTGAAGTGAGCTACAAGCTATGCTTGCTCGTTTGACTGTACAAGGTTTTTCGGGTATACATGCTTATACTCAAATCAAAATCATGATACACATGAAACTTATTTATATGTGTTAGCTGAAAAATATATAGGATTGCGTGAATTTTGAAATCAGTACCAGCGTACAGGCATGAACTAGTACAAATACTTCATTGGTTGCATAAAAAAAATGTCGCTATGCGCTAGGCAAACTTTCTTAATGACTAAGTTTGTTAAAAATATTAACAACATTTATATCTATAAATAAATTTATTAAAAAATATATTGAATGATTTATCTAATAATACTAATTATGCACTATATATAAATATTAATATTTTTTTATATAAGTTTGATTAAATAAAATTAAAAATGTATGACTTTTAAGTGAGAAGTAAGATACACCTCCCGTCCCTAAATATCTATGTTTTTGACTTAGACTAAATATATATATATATATAAATATTAATATTTATGATACATAATTAATATCATTAGATAGATATTTACATGTAATTTTTAAAAAATTTATTTAAAAATATAAATATTATATATATTTTTTATAAATCGAGTTAAACATGTGCCACGCAACCACCGCCACCACTACAGTTAATTGGGGTAAGTACGGCGAAACAGCGGCACAGCAGTACAGACTTACGAGTACGGCCTTTTCCTTCACTCACTCTCAATGAATCCTGCCCTGGCCGCCGCCGCTCAATTCCCCCTCTTCCCCCTCCCGCCTGGGCCGGCTGCCGCTCCCGTCGCACGCCTCTGCTTCTTCCATCCTGGCGAATGCGAGCTTGGCGTCTCTCTGATAGCTGCTACACTTGAATCGCTCCGTGTCCACCCTCCTCATCCCCACAGGCCCACACCAACACCACGCCGGCGGTGCTCCGTTCCCGCAATCTTGCTGCCGGCGGTTTCGTTTCTACTCCGATTCCGAGTCGCCGATCCAGATAAAGTCACAAACTTTCGAGGACTAGTCCGAACAAGTTTCGATGCCGATCCCGGCGGCTCTATTTAACCGCCGCCGCGGCCGTGAATCAGGCACATCTGCTCGCTATTCGGTTGGTCGCGCAGGTGGAGGTACCCCTCTCGTGGCGAGGAGCGGGGTAGGTCGGTTCCTGCTCCAGCGCGGATCTCTGGCGGCCGGTAGCTCTGTGATGGCGAGGACCAGGAGCCGGGCGGGTAGAATCCTACTCCGGCGCCGGCCGCTCTCGTCCTGCCGTGAAGACCGGATAAGCGCCCTCCCCGACGACCTCCTCCTGCTCATCCTGCGGTGTCTCGACACCCGCACGGCGCTCGGCACCGGGGTTCTCTCCAGGCGCTGGGCGCACCTCCCCCGCGAGCTCCCCGCCCTCCCGCCGCGCTACCACCGATGGGTCCGCCTCTACCACGACATCTGCCCCTGGGGAGCTCCTCCATACTACAGACGCGACGCCGTGAGATGCGAGCTCCTGCCTAACATGAAGAGGTATGAGCGCCGCGCGATGCGCGCCTTCACTGGCTCCGTGGAGAGCTTCTTAGAAGGACCTCGCCGGAGGGTCAACAGGATGAGGCTCGAGTTCTTCGTCACCGGCAGCGCTGTCGGCATGAACAGGCTCATCGAGGAGGCCATTGTTTCTTGGGGCGTCGAGGACCTCGAGGCCGTGGCTAAGCCAACATTCAATCGACGAGATGAGTTCCACTCCTTTCCCAGCCATGGCCTGTGCAAAGAGCCCCGTGCATCGCGCCTCCGAAGCCTCAAGCTGGCAGGCTGCGTGAAATTTTCTTATTTTTGTCTCTTTTGAAAACAATTTTTAGAAAAATACCTATGTCAAAATATTTTCTGAAAATAGACCCTTTTTAGGCGTTTTAGCACATGACGCCGAGATATGAGGCTCGGCGTCGTGTCACACGACGCCGAGGTATTGCCACGTCACGGACGACCGGGGTCGTCGTCGACATGGTGGCGCGTGGGTCCGAGACGTCAGTGTCGTGTCAGCCGACGCCAAGTGCCCAACCTCGGCGCGGCTAGACTGCGCGCCGAGCTACTGGCCCCATCCAGAGCGCGGCCCAGGCGGCCCAACAAAGCACGGTGGTACAGTAGCTCGGCGTTGGGTCACTTAACGCCGAGACTCCAGACCTCGGCGTGGCCCGACTCAACGCCGAGGTCTGGTCCCTTTAGGCCGAGGCCCCCTTCTTCTTCTTCCCTCCCCTCCTCCATTCCCCCACGGCTCCCAAATTTTGAAGACCGCCGGCTCCCAAATTCCCCACGGCCCCCACGAAACTCTAACCCCCAAATACGATTCTAGGTGCCTGGATCTTGTCTCCCGAAGCTTCCTCGATGTAATGGTTCCTCCCCTCTTCCATTCTATCCGCGTAGATGTGCTTACATTGTCCCTAATCATGTAGAATCATGGTTGTATGGTGTTTTGGTATATTTGTGTTTGCATTTGCAAAATGTATGGCTTAGGATGATTAAGTGCATTGTTGTTTAACTGTTTTATGTGCTGAACATGTTAGGTTAGTTTGGTTTCTAGTTATTTTGGTCATTAGGGTTCTTTGTTTATTGTAGGTGTCATTAGGGTTAGTTATTTGTTGGTCATTAGGATTAGCATATATTTTATTTATTTATTGGTCATTACATTTCAATTTTTTATGATCAAGGCGTTTTGCCAAGGTATTCCTCTTTCCCCTCTTTCAATTCATCCATTTAGATTCGTTTATTTTTGAACTTGGTATTATAGGTTTGGTTCATGTTCATGTCATTCGTGCAATGTATGGTGGTTCAAATGATTGAATGATTCAAATGTATGGTTGTTGTTGTTGTATATGTTATGGTTTATAATCATTGAATTAAATTTTGTGTTTGTTGGGATTCAAATTTGTTTAGGGTTTGTAATGAAAAGCTTATTTGGGAGGTATGGTGATTTAGTGTTAGTACCTTTATATTCGTTGCAAGGTACTTTGGATTAATTTTTTTTCTACGTAATGTTAGGATGCCAAGGCATGGTAAAGCTCGTATTCCAAGGTAATCCCAATGTTTATTCATTATCTGTGCAACAAATAGAAAACCCTAGGTTTAAGTTTGGTTCTCCGTTAACATGACTAAATTCTTTCAATTGTAGCTATGGTCGCCAGAGGGCAAATCCCTACGATCTAAAGCCTCTCCCTGAAGGTGTTCCTCGACCAATGTGCTTTTGTGGTGATCCTTGCAAGGTAGACATCTCTGAAGATGAGAAAACATATAGACAGAGGTACTGGATGTGTCCCAATTATGCATGGGAACCTACAAAGCAACAAAGCAACAGCGTCGTGCATCGTTTGTGAGGAATTTTTATTGTGTTAATTAATTTTCTTGTGATATTAAGTATTGCTTATTTATTTGTTTTGTAACAATTTGTTTTTCTTGCAGACCGTTCCACCACTGTATGACTTTGAGCAGTGGATTGACACTGAGATAAAGGAGTCGGACAAGCAGCGTCTAGAAGGCCTGAAGGAGTGGGATGCGGAGGTTAAGGAGAGGTTTGAGCAGAGACGTAGACTGGAGGCTATAGAAAAGGAGCATAAGGAAGAGGAGGAAAGGAGGCGTTTTGCTGCGTACAGGGCGGAGAGGGAGAAGAAGCTTGAGCGTGTGCGCCGAGCGAAGGTAGCGATGGAGGAGAATCCCGATGCCGAGAGAAAGGGAAAGTGGCCTCGTTGCACTCAGTAGGTATTTGGTTCATTCACGAGCGATGTCGTGTAGCCCTGAACTTTTTTTACTATGTTGTAATGCACTCTACTTTTATTTCAGATGAACTTATTCCCTGGACTTTTTTTATTATGTTGTAATGCACTATGATTTTATTTCAGATGGTCTTATGCCCTGTACTTCGTTAACTATCCTAAGACTGTAGTGGTACTGTTTGTATCACTGAAAAGACTACTTGTGTTGTTGCAGTCACTGAAAGGGCTACAAGTACTGTTGCAGTCACTGAAAGGGCTACAAGTCTATTTGAAAACTCACTGAAAAGCCTAGATTCGTTTACTGTTGTATCCGTATACGCAATGAATTAATATTAGAGTGATGTATTGCATTTAGATGAAGTGACAAAACACAGGTGTAGCCTTTTCAGATGAAATGACCAGTCATGGTTGTAGGCTTTTCAGATGAAGCATCTAGCCTTTGCAGATTCAATAAATGAGTACGCACATATATTTTTTGTTAAGTAGCATTCATGGTGAACCTGCCTTCATCTCTATATATAGTGCTCTATGTCTTGCTCCACATCCACACAACCTGTTTTCTGGTTTAGTTTTAGCAAATGTCGAGTGGAGGTTCCTCGAGTGGAAAGGGTTTCAGCGGAGGGAGAGGAAAGGGGGTGAGGAAGGGACCTCCGATTGTGTGGGAGGGTTCTCTGGGTCCTGATTATTTTGAAGAACCAATAGAGGAATTTCCTTTGGAGAGGAAGAGTGACTTCACCCGTGAGAGACCTCTTAGATCATACGAGAAGCGCATTGAAGATTGGCCAAAATGCCGCCACGGTTTGGATTGTGTTGTGCAGATGTACAACGACTGTGACAGTGGAGGCCGTCGTTTCTTCCGATGCCCGCGAGGATTTGTATTGCCTTTGAACTCTCTCCTTTTTTAGATTTGCATTTGGTTTCTAGTAGTACTTATTGGTAGATGGGTTTTCAGGATTCAAGCTGTCCAGATAACTATGGCTTCACTAGATGGGTCGACCCTCCTCCTATCTATCCCCATCAACAGTACATCACATATCTACAGGGACGCATCTTTGACCTAGAGTATGGCCCTGGAAGTGGTAACAGGGACAAGTCGGACGACGACAACAGCAATGATGCAAAGGAGGCACTATGCAATAATCCGTACTGCGAGTGCCCGTACCATAAGAAGGACGGGCCTCCTTCTCCACCGCCACCGCCACGACCACCGCCTCCGTCAACTGGAGGATACTATGGGGAAGGCGCAACTCAGTTCAATATGTGGGAGCATTATTAGGACCAACCTTTGTTAGTCAATCTGAATGTGGAATGCTTGTATGAGTTGTTCTTTTCAATCTCGTAAGGCATGCTAGGTTTAGTTTGCAACATGCCATTGTTAGTTTTCATGTGAGTGTGTACCCTTTGCAATGTCTGTATCACTTGTTTCTTTCAATCCCCTAAGGCATGCTAGGTTTAGTTTGCGACATGCCATTGTTAGTTTTGATGTGAGTGTAATCGTTGTGCATTCGCTATTTCATAAATTGCAGTTTACCTACCTCTAAGTTTCATGTACTATGGTTGATTCCCAAACTGAAAAAAAGATTTGAGTCTCTCTAAAAATAGGGGATTGAAATCGAACCAACATTCGGTTTTTCCTGTAGGAACAAACATACAAACATAAATATAGCATGTCTACTCTTATTAGTATAACTCGTGTTAGTCGAAGAGGAATCGTTGAGAAAGATTTTTCATTTGAATCATGCAAATAGGATTGAAACATATACCAAAGGGTTTGGGTCGGCGTTTACGTGTTGGGCTGAGGCTCGGCGTTGAGTCAGCCCACGCCGACCCTAGGGTTTGGCTCGGCCATGTGCGAGGTGGGCTGAGGCTCGACGTTGAGTCGGCCCACGCTGACCCTAGGGTTTGGCTCAGCCGTTTGCGAGTTGGGCTAAGGCTCGGCGTTGAGTCGGCCCATGCCAACCCTAGGGTTTGGCAATGGCCGTGGCCAGGTTTGGGCCGAACCTCGGTGCTTAGTCGTCCCACGCCGAGGTTAATGGCTCGGCGTCAATTTATCGCACGCCGAGCTTGGGCACCTCAGCGCTTCGATGCAAGGGTTTCCAGTATGTACCAGGGGTCAGCGTCAAATGACTAAACGCCGAGCTTGGGCACCTCGGCGCTTTGATGCAAGGGTTTCTAGTATGTACCAGGGGTCGGCGTGAAATGACTAAACGCCGAGCTCCTGGGTTCACCAAAATATATCATCTCTTCTTTGATCTGCTTCACTATTGCCCACTACTCTAATCAGCCGACGATGACCTTGTGCCAACAACGGACCTGAGCTCGCTAGCTCCCCGACTCTCCTAAGCCGCTTCATCCCCTTTGCGTGCTTGCCATGTCACCGTGGATCCAACAGAGGTTGATCGTAACATGGAGGATGGGGATGATGACACCCCTTCTTCCTTGTGAGTTGCGACGGAGGCCCTCTCTTAATAGCTGGAAACATGAAACATGGCGACGTTCCACACATTCACATAACACATGACCACACCGACATACACATTCATTCAACATCCGTACATACATAAGGTCCAACACATTCAACATCCAACATAGTCCAACACATTCAACATCCAACATAGTCCATACATATGATTCATCAATCAACAGACATAGTCCAAACATAGTACAAGGTCCAATGCATACATAGTCCATGCACAAAATATAGCATATGAAGTCTTTGGATCTTTTATCGCTCCTTGTACCTTAACGTGGACGGCGAGCGTAACGCTTTCCCCTCTCAAATGGATAGGTACCTGGAGTGTACCTGTCCACTGGTCTGAGCGTCCTCTGTGGACGTCCAGAACCGGAGGGGCCTTGAGTTCCTTGGGGTGCATCTCCAAGCTGGGACATGTCAATCTCATCATACTCATGATCATAGTACTCTCCCTATCCTTCATCATCTTCATCATCATAATGACCATGTCCTTGACCACCCTCTGCACTAGTTGCTGCACCATGTGAAGAAGAAGTCCTGCCACCATGTGCACCATGTGAAGATGAAGTCCCTCCAATATGTGCAATAGAAGGTCTAGCACCAAGCTATGTGGGACTGCCACATCCGAGGAACGTCTACATCCAAGGCGTGCAGCTACCTTTCAGAGGCGATGCATGGCACGCTATGTTTTGAAAGCACTATTAGTAAGTGGGGTTGGTCGCAAAACTATATAAAGATGTAACATCAACTGAATGAGAGGAGACTACCTGAATGTGCTATCATAACATGGAGGCCTCATCAGGATCGCCCATAGGAATCATCAATGCCCTTCCTTGCTCTACCACTGTCCTCATTATCTCCATGCTCTATGCAACAAAAACAAGAATTTAAGTCTCTATCACAGTAAAGACCTTAGAGATGGAAATAGTTGTATCACTTACAACTCTGGCTAATGCAGGGGCGATCTCAACTTGCCTGCCTTCTCAGGTAGCTTGGTCATATGGGTTGTTGCCCTCATCCTCGCTCGTAATGTCAGCAATGTCTTGCTCCGTCCAAGCGGGCCTCAATTGAAGCCTTGTTCGTTGACCAAACCAAACAAGGTAATCATCGAATGCCTTGTCATGATAGACGGCGTGGATGCCCATGTTGTTCTGCTCCATCAACATCCACTCATCAATGTAGCGCTGGTGCTCCAGCTGCCAGTTGGTGATCTTCTTATTTTTTTGTCTGTTGAACCTGCAAATTTTACACCAAATCGGCAATATGAAGGCCTACTCAATGATTCATTCATGTGAAATGAACAAAATATTGCATGTTACGTACTTGTGGGGCTGCCAACCGGTGGAGAAATCATCGGGCGGAGAAGGCTGCAGCCTACCAAACTGCTGTGCTACACGGTGAGGGAGATGGTACTCCACTGCATAGAAACAAATAAGGGGGGTCCTCATCGTCCAGACGTCCTCGTATGCCATGCACAAGGCGCTCAAGTTGAGATCCGTGACTTGCCTCCGCCGATATGGGCGCCATTGAACCTGTACACAATGTCGTCATCAACTAGTCGACGCTCAATTTGTGCACATATCCTCGATTAGGCCAAAAGGGTGGGAAACTTACATGCTGTGGCAAAAGGGTATCCAGCTCGTTGGTGAAGCTGATGTACGCGTGGCGTGACACATGGTATGTTCCATGGGCTCGCTCGTAGAGGTGTGCCACGGTAGGGGCAACAACTGCATCTCCTTGAGGAAACCAAGGTTGTGGGGGATCAAGCTGATGCGGTCTCCCAACTGAAAGCCTCTCCTACATCCAAATCTGCAAAAAAAGAGTGCAAACATGAATGTTAATCACTTTTGTTAAGAAAAAACATTGAATTGTAGTGGAAACTTGTACAACTTTGCTTTATTACCTGCAACAGTGTGATGCACCCTGACATTGTAGCGTGCACGCCTCCAAGACAGCGGCAAGCCTCGCAAAGCTGACGGTATAGGAAGGCAAGTATAGCCGAGCCCCAACTCCTATTGTCGGCATCCTCCTAGTTCAAAAGGCACGGGATGTACATCTAGGACGCCGTGTCTCTAGTGCCGTCAGGGAAGAGAACCGTACCAAACATGTGGAGGACGTAGGCCCGATAGTAGTATGTCACGGTCTCGGCGTCTACGTTGGGTGGGCACTCCTGAAACTGCTGACGAAGCCACCTCAGGGACACCCCACTGCTGTGCCGTTTCTTGCCAGCCTCAACTGCCGCTAGGGGCCATCCCAAGAAGTGCTCAACCCGCTGCTGCCATCCTTCGGACTCCGTGTCTCCTGTCACTGGGAATCCTCGGATTTTGACTCCAAGGATCATGGCAACGTCCTCGAGAGTGACCGTCATCTCCCCGCATGGTAGGTGAAAGCTGTGTGTCTCCGGACGCCACCGATCTATCAACGCCGTCAGCGCCGCTGGGTTGAAAGGTAGCGTGCCTCGACGACAAACACGAGCAACGGTAGCAAGGTTCGCCAGCTTCAGGAGGGGCGTGTACCTCTCGTCGTAGACCATGGTCGTAGAGGCCTCATGTGTCATTGGCCTCAGCACATTCAAAACCTGTAAAAAAAAGACAAGCATGAAAAAGTATTAGTTCATGTCACTTTATAAAGAGCATGGACTATAGAGCAAAACATGAACAATGCAATGTTACATACGAATTGTTGAATATACCTCTCCGTTCTCGATCCTCCGAGCCCGGTGGTGCTCATCGAACCTTGGATCAAGAAGGGGGAACCGATCCATCCTGCAACATAAGCAATGCCAAAGCATTAGTATAAGTTAAAGCATGTGTATGTGGTACGAAGTAACATAAAAATAAAAAAATAAAAGTAAACCAATGTACTATTACACAAAGCAATTCTAGTAGCTAGCTTGGTGGATACCTGTTGTCTAAGTAGTTCAGGACATTTTCTCTTATTGTGGCCCGGCTTATGGCAACCAGAGCAACGGCTCTTTTGGGTGTCCTCTACAAAATGTCTCCCAACCTTACTCGTGGTTGATCTACCTTTCGTGGCTCGGTCCATGTCCATCCTGAACCGCTTCTGCCGCCTAGGTCCTCTACTCTTCCAGAGTAAACCAAGATCAGCCACATACTTGGGGCCATCATAAGTAGGCCATTGACTCTCGTCAAGAAATGGCTCGAACTGAGGATTCCAGGTGCTCATTAGATTCCTCAAAGAGAACTCCACGGCCATACGGGGAGGGACCTCAGCGTCAACATGTCTAAGGCGACAGGCTGTAATCATGTGGGAGCAAGGCCTATGGTATATGATCGGTTTTCCACACGTACACTTGTTCTCATTGATCACTACTTTATATTTTCGAGCACCCCGGTCTTCACCACCAATGTTAGTTCCACCACCCTCTAGAATCTCATATCCATGGTTGATCGGATCGAAATATGAACCCTTCTGTCATTTAGACTTTTTCTTTGAGAAAGCTAGTTCCTGAGATGCTAAAAGTGGCCAAGCTTTGCCTGCTATCCATAGAGACCTCGCATGCTTCTTCCTCGAAACGAACCAAGAATTCAACTTGTAGAAGGTGAATGAGGCAATAGCAGTCACAGGCAGACCACGACAACCTCTTAGAAGGCTGTTGAACATCTCTGCCATGTTACTAGTCATGAAGCCCCATCTCCAACCACCCGTGTCATATGCAAGTGACCACTTATCCTTCGACGCCATCAACTCGCTCAAGAATTGCCTGCCATCAACATTTGTGGCTAACTTCAGGGCATCTAACTTGTCTTTGAATAATTGAACCTCTTGCTGCCTGCAAACCTCCTCAAATAATTTGAAGTTGTCCTTTGTGTGATCACGCCTTATAAGATTTTGAGCAGGGTGTCTGGTGCACCACCGGTGATGTATTTGGCCGTAACCAGGAATCTCTTGTTCTACGGCATTCAGAATGCCAGCATACCTATCGGATATCACACAAACATCACGTCCCAGACCAATTACCACTTGTCTTACTAGCCTGAGAAATCAACACCAACTATCCGTGTCCTCCTTCCGAACAAACGCAAAGGCCAATGGCACAAGCTGGTCCTCTGCATCTGTCCCAATACAAATAAGCATTGTGCCTTTAAATTTCCCTGTAAGAAAGGTCCCGTCAATTAAGACGACGGGCCTACAATGCTTGAATGCTTCGATGCTCTGCCCGAACGCCCAAAACGCCCTTCCAAATACCTGGCTACAATTCCTTGTTTCACCCTCCTTAGGTAAATACTCGAAGTGCATCCCAGGATTTACAACCCTCATTGCGTTCAACATTACAGGGAGGCGCTCATAAGCTTCTTCCCAATTTTCAAATATTATTTCCAGTGCACGCTGCTTTGTCCTCCATGCTTTCCCATACTTGACATAGTAATTGTACTGTTGGAAGATGATCTCAACCAACGCAGACACCGCAATGGTTGGCGGTTTCAGAATGGAGGGAGGAAGAAAAAGGGGCCTCGGCGCGGCCTAAAGGGACCAGACCTCAGCGTTGAGTCGGGCCACGCCGAGGTCTGGAGGCTCGGCGTTAAGTGACCCAACGCCGAGCTTCTGGGCCACCGTGCTTTGTTGGGCCGCCTGGGCCGCGCTCCGGGTGGGTCCAGTAGCTCGGCGCGCAGTCCAGCCGCGCCGAGGTTTGGCACTTGGCGTCGGCTGACACGACGCCGACATCTCGGACCCACGCGCCACCGTGTCGACGACGACCCCGGTCGTCCGTGACGTGGCAATACCTCGGCGTTGAGTGACACGACGCCGAGCCTCATATCTCGGCGTCATGTGCTAAGACGCCTAAAAATGGTCTATTTTCAGAAAATGTTTTGGCGTAGGTATTTTTCTAAAAATTATTTTCAAAAGAGACCAAAATACAAAAATTTCACGCAGGCTGCTTGCTCCCGCCACTGCACGAGTATAGCACACTCAGCGTGCTTGTCCTGGAAGACATACCAAAATCGGTGCCCGCAGCAGCCTCTGAGACTTGAGAGCATCTTCACCTCGTGCCACTAGTTGCAGACACTTCACCTCATCTCCTGCGGCTGCAGCAGCAACGCTGGCATGCCCTTGACGTTGGTTGTCGACGCTCCCAGTTCAGAAATCCGAGAGTTTGTGGTGGAGGATTGCACATTCCTTCGCCTGTGCCTGAGGGCTCTTCCCCTATTGGAGAGGGTAGCATCTGGAAGTCGTGTGTTCTTTGAGGCAGACTCGTTACCCTGCCTCAGGCAACGGAACATCACCTTAAGCCTCGGTCTCCAAGGACTGGGCTCGCATCATAAGGTGGAGCTTGACACTTTCCTTCTATGGACACCGGACATAACGAGCCTCATTTATCTGCTTCACTGTGCCTTACAGATGGATTGTGCCATCAAGCCCCCCTTCTGCATTCTTGCCTAATCTGAGGCGGCTGCTGGTCGCGGATGTGCCTTCGTTCTGGGATGTGACCTGGCCTTGTCTTCTGCTCGAAATAGCTCCTTCCCTCGAGAGCCTTCACATCCACATTGCCCCTTGCAAGCTAGAGCCCGGTGAGGAAATACTCTGGCCGCCCACCAAACTTGTGCACCACCGCTTGAGTGAGTTTGTGGTGGCTGGTTTCAAGGGAACTGCGAGGCAGATTTGTCTTGCCAGGTTTGTTGTGGGAGCATGCACGATGTTGCGCCATATTGCCATGTTCAAGAACGGGTATGCTCGGGACAAGGGGCGCTGGGATTGGGAAATGGCAACGCAGCAACAGTTTTGGACTGACAAGGAGAACGAGAACACACTGAAGCAGATCATGGATGGGGTTCCTTCCTCAACGACTGTTCCCGTGGAACTAGTTCTAGGATGAAATGAATTGTTTTGATTAGTTTTTATTGTGTTGGGTTGGTTATCCGGTTTGAATTGGGTTAGGTTGGTTATCCGGTTTGAATGGTTAACACGGGTTCATAGCTGAAAGCAAAAGGAATTCTCTGGCTATGTAACGTACAGCTGTCCTTTTGTATGCACGTAATCTATTTGGAGACGTGACAACGGCACAAAAATACTACTCATCAGTACTTAAAAAAGTAGTAACGTTGTGTTGCTTGGCAGTGTGGTAATAAAATATTTTTGACATGAAGCAAAAATACAGTTCGTTATCGTTGTTATGGCCGGCTGACAATATACGCACTGACAGAATATAATATTTTGAGTATTGACATGCCATGATCACCAAATGTATCCGATTATTACTAGATCTCAGATTGTCCAGCCATCATACTGTAGCACTACTAGAAAATGTCTTTTAAATATTATGTCTAAAATATACTTTCATACTCTAGATAAAAAAAAGTGATTTCTCACTGAATAATAAATTAACTAATCAAAACATAAAGGAACTCCAAAAAAACATCAGTAGCTTTTGGACTAGCAGCATAATGATTTTTTCAAACCTGCATCAAAATGCTAAGCTTAACTCGGCACAATGATTGCATTATTGGTGGCAAGTTTACTATATCAATTTGTGTACATGCCATTTGAATAGGGACAAACATGGAAGAATAATAGGAAACAAATTGCTCTGAACTGGAAACTTTTTAGGAGGACGATATTATTCTTATGTAAAAATATTTACCTAAAAAATATAGTGTTTCTCTATGACAGGCAAAACATCCCTTTGCATTTCGCCAACGAACCCGAGTAGCCACCCGCACTACTAGAGAACAGACTTTAGAACGATGTCTCAATTTGGCATTAGCCTCGGTATTTTTTGCCCTCGGGACTAAAGGTTCCTTTAGTCCTGATTGGTAATACCAACCGGGACTAAAGGTTCCTGCCCAACGGTCATCCGCGGGGCAGGGATCTTTAGTCCCGGCTGGTATTATCAACCGGGACTAAAGGTACCTTTAGTCCCGGTTGGTAATACCAACCGGGACTAAAGCTTTTAGTCCCGGTTTAGGTGATGCCCCAGGAATAAATATTAATCTTTAGTCCCGGTTTGGCCTCCTAATCGGGACTAATTATCTCGGCCTATAGACCAGCTCATTTCTTCCTCTCCGAGCCCGAGCCATTCCATTCAAACTCACTGCCTCTGTTCTTCAGTTTGCTGTTGTTCTTGCTCTCTCCCCCTCCATTGGTGTTGCTCTTCGATTTTGGAGGTAACAAACTTAATCCTCTTATGTTTTATCAGTAGCTTATCTCATTTTGCGATGTAGATGCATGTGTAACTTTATATGTTGGACTTTATTATGATTTTATGTCATTTTTAATTAGCTCAAAATCACATGATGATTTGCATATATGTTTGGATAAACAAAAGTTAGATTAGTTCATTAAAATCACGCCTCGCTCCTCCTCGCTGGAGCACGCGCCATGAAATGTTGTCTTTTATTTTTTAGAATTAAATTTTTCATGAAATGAAAAACTTAGAAAATAGTTAGAAAATTATAGAAAATCCTTACTAGTTGAACTTGCGGACCATGTTCATCTTGGCGAGCATGTTCTCTGCCGAGCGGTAACGGACGTCAAGGAGGAGCTTTGATTCTACGAGGGAGAGCGGCAACGGTCGTGGAAGACCGTGTTCACTTCCTCGTAGAATCAGAGCTCTTCCTTGGCCAAGTACGGTGCCGTCCGGTGGAGAAATGCTCACCGAGATGATCACGTAAGCAAGGTCAACTAGTACGGATGGTTATTTATTGAAACATGTTTTTGAGCTATGTGATTTCTATGTCATTTTTAGCTCAAAATCACATGATGATTTACAATAGTAAAATCATTTGATAGTTTGGTATTTTACTATTATACATAGTACATATTTCATGGTTTAGTTAGATAAATAAATAATTTTAGTTTTGTTTAAATATATTATTTTAGAAAATGTGAAATTTACACTAGTTTGCAAAAATAAGTATAGAAAGTAGATGACAACTGGTACCGGATCCTCGGCCTCTCGTTCGGTTGCGAAACGACTGAGGCCAGAACTCCCTCTCATTATCTGCGACAAGTGTAAGCAGAAGATTGTGATGGAGTACCGAGTCAAGAGACAGGGACCCAACAAGGGTCGTGTTTTCTACAAGTGCCCGGATCACGATGTGAGTTTCTTACGCATTTGATTATTATGGCTAATTGACCTGCTTTTCTTGAATATTTTTTACTAAATATTTTTTGGCTTTAATTTCAGTGGGAGGACAATGTATGCGATGGTTAGTACTAGGAGGAAGATTATGCTACATACGTGCAAAATTCGGGTGCGCTTGAGGTAGCGGCTGCTGATGATGAGGCAGTGAGCCAGCAGGAGAAGCTTATTGATATTCAACAGATGAATGATTTGTCTGTTTTAGTTGCGTACGGTTACGAAATAATTATGTTACTGAAGTGCATTGTAGTTTTAGTTTGTTTAGTGATAGTTGGGATTGCTTACGTTGTAGCCAGGCTTAGTTAATTAATCAACCGTGTGTGTGTCATCTATGTTGTGTAATAAAATACTTAATTATGTTCAAGGTTTTCATAACTTGTCGTGTAATGCAGATTATGTCACGCCATTGGATGTACAATGCTGATCGCCACTCCCAAGACTTTGTTGAGGGTGTGCACTATTTCTTAGGTGTGGTGGCCGAGGCAAATAAGCGGGATGGTTTGATATGCTATCCATGTGCCATATGTAAGAATTTAAAGGAATATTCAAGCTCAATGAGTCTTCATTCACATTTGCTTAAGTTAGGTTTCATGTCAAACTATATATGTTGGACTAAGCATGAAGAAAGTAGAGTCATGATGGAAGAAGGTGAAGGAGAAGATTTAGACATTGATGACATTATTGCTCAGTATGGTGCCTTTGATGATACTACAATGGGGGGAGATGAAGAAGAGGTAGCGGCAGAAGATGATCTTGGTGATGCTCTTGGCGATGCCATTCGTGATGCACAACAAGAATGCGAAAGTGAAAAAGAGAAAGTTAAGTTCGAGCGCATGCTTGAGGATCATAGGAAGTTGCTATACCCGACGGTCGAAGAGGGGCAAAAAAAGTTGGGTACAACACTGGAATTGCTATAGTGAAAGGCAAAGAATGGTGTATCTGACAAGGCATTTGGGAATTTATTGAACCTCATAAAGAAGATGCTTCCAAAGCTAAATGAATTGCCCACCACTACGTACGAAGCAAAAAAGGTTGTCTACCCTTTGGGATTAAAAATCCAGAAGATACATGCATGTCCTAATGACTACATCCTCTACCATGGCAATGAATACGAGAATTTGGATGAATGCCTAGTATATAAAGTAGCGCGGTATAAGATCAGGCGTGATGATCCTGGTGACGTCGAGGGTGAATAACGTCCTAGAAAGAAAATCCCTACCAAGGTTATGTGGTATGCTCCTATAATACCACGCTTAAAATGTTTGTTCAGAAATAAAGACCATGCAAAGTTATTGCGGTGGCATAAAGAAGACCGTAAGGTAGACAATATGCTGAGACACCCAGCTGATGGGTCCCAGTGGAGAGCGATAGACAGGGAATTTCTAGAGTTTGCAAATGAGGCTAGAAACTTAAGGTTTGCCTAAGTACAGATGGTATGAATCCTTTTGGGGAGCAGAGCACTAGTCATAGCACTTGGCCAGTTACTCTATGTATCTACAACCTTCCTCCATGGTTATGCATAAAGCAGAAGTTCATTATGATGCCGATCCTCATCCAAGGTCTGAGGCAACCTAGCAACGACATTGATGTCTATCTGAAGCCATTAGTTGAAGAACTTCTAGTTTTATGGAACAAACCGGGTGTACATGTCTGGGATGAGTACAAACAAGAACACTTTGATCTACGAGTAATGTTGTTCGTAACAATCAATGATTGGCCTGCTTTAAGTAATCTTTTAGGTCAGACAAACAAAGGATATAATGCATGCACACATTGTTTTGATGACCTTGACAGTATATATTTGAAAAGATGTCGAAAGGTCATGTACCTTGGCCATCGTCGATTCCTTCCTTTGAATCACCAAGTAAGAAAGAAAGGTAAGCATTTTAAAGGTAAGCCAGACCACTGGAAGAAGCCTCATAACAGAACTGGGGAAGATGTACTCGCAATGGTCAAGGATGTGAAAGTAGTATTTGGAAAGGGACAAGGCAGTGAATCTGTTTCGAAAGATGCTAAGGGACACGCACCCATATGGAAGAAGAAGTCCATCTTTTGGGAGCTACCCTATTGGCAAGTCCTAGAGGTCCGCAACACAATCGACGTGATGCACCTGACAAAGAATCTTTGTGTGAACCTGTTAGGATTCATGGGTGTGTACGGGAAGCCAAAGTATTCACTTGAAGCACACCAGGACTTGCAGGGCATGAAAGAACGAGACAACCTTCATCTAGAGAAGATAGATGATGAACGTCATTACTTAAGTCCTGCTAGCTACACGCTTAGCAAAGAAGAGAGGGACAACATGTTCGAATGTCTAAGCAGCATCAAGGTCCTATCGAGATTCTCCTCCAATATAAAGGGTATAATAAATGTGCCAGAGAAGAAATTCCTAAACTTAAAGTCCCACGACTGCCATGTGCTTATGACGCAATTGCTTCCAGTTGCTTTAAGAGGAATTCTACCTCCACATGTATGTCTAGCCACCGTGAAGCTATGTGCATTCCTCAATGCAATTTCTCAGAAGGCAATCAATCTAGTGGAACTAGCTACTCTACAGAATGATGTGGTTCAATGTCTTGTCAGCTTTGAGTTGGTATTCCCTCCATCCTTCTTTAATATCATGACACACCTCCTAGTTCATTTGGTGAAGGAGATTAGTATTCTTGGACCTGTGTTCTTACATAACATGTTCCCCTTCGAGAGGTTTATGGGAGTCTTGAAGAAATATGTGAAAGTCCATTCTAAGCCTGAAGGAAGCATCGCCTAGGGCTATGGAACAGAGGAGATCATTGAGTTCTGTGTTGACTTTATTCCTGACCTTGCCTCGATTGGCGTTTCCGAATCACGACACGAGGGAAGACTCAGTGGTAAAGGAACTTTAGGGAAGAAAACATATATTGGCATAGAAGACGATTATTTCAATAAAGCACACTACACAGTTCTTCAGAACTCATCATTAGTGCATCCGTACATCGAGATACATAAGGAGTTCTTACGATCCAAGTTTCCAGGGAAGACTGAAGCTTGGATTAGGCGTCAGCACATGAAAAGTTTCAGTGGTTGGTTGCGAAAAGAATGTCAAGGCGATGACAATATTGATGAGCAACTGTATTTGTTGGCTAGGAAACCATCGTGGCATATCCTCATGTACTAAGGGTACGAGATAAATGGGAATACATTTTACACAGTTGCCCAAGATAAAAGGAGCACCAATCAAAATAGTGGTGTTCGCATAGATGGCACAGATCCAAATGGGAATATACAAACATATTATGGCAGCATAGAAGAGATATGGGAACTTGACTGCACACCTAATTTTAAAGTCCCTTTGTTCCGGTGCCAATGGGTGAAGCTGACCGGAGGAGGGGTAACAGTCGACAAAGAGTATGGAATGACAACAGTGGACCTCAACAATATTGGGTACAAAGACGAACCATTCGTCCTTGCTGCCGATATGAGTCATATGTTCTATGTGAAAGACATGTCTACAAAATCAAAGAGAGGAAAAAACGAAGACATCAACTTAATGATCAATGAGCCAAAGCGCCACATAGTTCTTTCTGGAAAAATAAATATAGTGGGAATTGAAGACAAGTCAGACGTGTCAGAAGATTATAAAAGAAATGTCTAAATTCCACCCTTCATAGTGAAGAAAGATCCAAGCATCATGTTAAATGATGAAGACACTCCATGGTTACGACAAGATCATAACTAAGGGTCATACGTCAAGAAGAAATTCACTGTTGTGCCCGCATGATACAACGATGCATATTTAATATATTATATTTTAGAGACGGATATTATGTAATATGTTATAACTTCACATTGTAACATGTTTAATATATGTTTCAAATTTCACAAGTGTGTGACATAGTTTTAGAAAGTCTATATGAGATTCAAGAATTTATGACTAGTGTTTGATAAAACTTTCTCAAATGGGAAAATGAGCTATGTAACAATTGTAGATATTGCTGAGATGATCAAACTTAGTATTCATAGTTTTTTCACCTGAGGTCATTTAGTGTCTCATTTGAGCAAGTTTGACCAAGTCAAATTTGGTCAAATGAAAAAACAACACTTTGACTCTAGTATTATGAACTCTAAATGACTTCAAATTGAAAAGTTTTGAATACCAAGTTTGTTAAACTCATCAAGATCTACAATTGTTGTTTTGGTTAACTTTCCATTTGAGAAAGTTTGGATGGTTCAAATTTATGATTTTTAAATTTCGACGCCTACAAACTAGTTTTCGGAACCCTAGATTGTCTCAAATTGAAAAGTTTTGAATACCAAGTTTGTTCAGATCATCAAGATCTACAATTCTTATATAGGCTATTTTTTCATTTGAGAAAATTTGAATAAAATATAGTTCAAATTTTACAAGTGTGTGACATAGTTTTAGAAAGTCTATATGAGATTCAAGAATTTGTGACTAGTGTTTGATAAAACTTTCTCAAATGGAAAAATGAGCTATGTAATAATTGTATATCTTGCTGAGATGATGAAACTTGGTATGCAGAGATTTTTCATCTGAGGTCATTTAGTGTCTCATTTGAGCAAGTTTGACCAAGTCAAATTTGGTCAAATAAAAAAACAACACTTTGACTCTAGTATTATGAACTCTAAATGACTTCAAATTGAAAAGTTTTGAATACCAAGTTTGTTAAAATCATCAAGATCTACAATTGTTGTTTTGGTCAACTTTCCATTTGAGATAGTTTGGACGGTTCAAATTTGTGATTTTTAAATTTCGACGCCTACAAACTCGTTTTCGGAACCCTAGATTGTCTCAAATTGAAAAGTTTTAAATACCAAGTTTGTCCAGATCATCAAGATCTACAATCCTTATATAGGCCATTTTTTATTTGAGAAAGTTTGAACAAAATATAGTTCAAATTTCACAAGTGTGTGACATAGTTTTAGAAAGTCTGAGATTCAAGAATTTATGACTAGTGTTTGATAAAACTTTCTCAAATAGGAAAATGAGCTATGTAACAATTGTAGATCTTGCTGAGATGATCAAACTTAGTATTCAGATTTTTTTCATCTGAGGTCATTTAGTGTCTCATTTGAGCAAGTTTGACCAAGTCAAATTTGGTCAAATGAAAAAATAATACTTTGACTCTAGTATTATGAACTCTAAATGACTTTAAATTGAAAAGATTTGAATATCAAGTTTGTTAAACTCATCAAGATCTACAATTGTTGTTTTGGTCAACTTTCCATTTGAGAAAGTTTGGAAGGTTCAAATTTTTGATTTTTAAATTTCTACGCCTACAAACTATTTTTCGAAACCCTAGATTATCTCAAATTGAAAAGTTTTGAATACCAAGTTTGTTAACATTATCAAGATATACAATCCTTATATAGTCCATTTTTTCATTTGAGAAAGTTTGAACAAAATATAGTTCAAATTTCACAAGTGTGTGACATAGTTTTAGAAAGTCTATATAAGATTCAAGAATTTGTGATTAGTGTTTGATAAAACTTTCTCAAATGAGAAAATGAGATATGTAACAATTGTAGATCTTGCTGAGATGATCAAATTTAGTATTCAGAGATTTTTCATCTGAGGTCATTTAGTGTCTCATTTGAGCAAGTTTGACCAAGTCAAATTTGGTCAAATAAAAAAACAACACTTGACTCTAGTATTATGGACTCTAAATGACTTCAAATTGAAAAGTTTTGAATACCAAGTTTGTTAAACTCATCAAGATATACAATTGTTGTTTTGGTCAACTTTCCATTTGAGATAGTTTGGACGGTTCAAATTTGTGATTTTTAAATTTTTGATGCCTACAAACTAGTTTTCAGAACCCTAGATTGTCTCAAATTGAAAAGTTTTGAATACCAAGTTTGTTCAGCTCATCAAGATATACAATTGTTGTTTTGGTCAACTTTCCATTTGAGAAAGTTTAGATGATTCAAATTTATGATTTTTAAATTTCGACGCCTAGAAACTAGTTTTCGGAACCCTAGATTGTCTCAAATTGAAAAGTTTTGAATATTAAATTTGTTCAACTCATCAAGATCTGCAATCCTTATATAGATCATTTTTTTATTTAAAAAAGTTGTAGAACAAAAATACTATATTTTCTTTATTTTTATAGGTTCAACAAAAATTTCCTATCATTTTGGTCAGAAAACTGAGAAAAAATTGGAACATTGACGTTACAATAATGTGATAATAAATTTCCTATCGAATAATATTAGTTTTATTAATTTTAAGTTACAAATATATTTTTGCATTAACAAAATACTTAGTATTAGTAACATTTATATTCTATATTCATAAAAGAAATTAAAAACTTTAGGTTACAAAATTTTCCTATTTACAATAAATAATTAGTTAATCAATAGTATTTTTCAAATAAATATTACAAAGTATTGAAGTTACTATAGAATTAATTAGTTTTAAACAAGGAGAACAAAATCAAAATCCCAGGCCTTTCCAATTACTCTGGCGGGCTGCTAAAATTTTTAGGCCTTCAGTCCCGGCCCAGGCCAGGAACCGGGACTAAAGGGTGGACGAAATTGCCCGCCCAAAAATACCTTTAGTCCCGGCTGGTAACACCAACCAGAACTAAAGCTCCTTTAATCCCGGCTGGTAAGCCGAGCCGGGACTAAAAGGTTGGACCTTTAGTCTCGGTTCGGCTTACCAGCTGGGACTAAAGGAGCTTTAGTCCCGGTTGATGTTACCAGCCGACACTAAAGGGTCCCGGCCTATATATATCGAACGGTTCCTCTGTTCATCTTCTACTTTTTGATCTGCACGTCGATCTCGTCTCTGCCGCGCCCGGCCGCGTCGAGCTCTGCCGCACCGATGTCGTCGTTGATCTACCCCCGCCTAGCCTCGTCGTCGAGCCCCGCCCGGTGGCCGTCGAGCTCGTCTCCGCCGTACGTCGTCCTCGCGCGAGGTGCTCAGCTTGGTCCAGTGGCCAGCCAGCACGCCCGCCATCCGCCCCTAGCCTGCTAGCTAGCTCGGCCATATTTTTTTAGATGGTTTTTTAGATAATTTTTTAGATTGTTTTATATATATATATGTTAGATTAAAATATATTAAAATTTAATTAGTAGTTTATTCTTAGTTTTTTTAGTTAGTTTTTAGATAGTTTTTGATATATGTTAATTAGATTTAAATGTATTAAAATTTAATTAGTACTTTATTTAGATAGTTTTTAGATAGTTTTTATTATAGTTTTTGATATATTTAGTAATTATTATTCTATCTCTCTCTCTATATGTGTTAGATTTAATTTTTATTTAGTAATTCTATCTATGTATATATGATAGGTTTAATTAGATTTAGTAATTAATTCTATCTCGATATATGTGTGTTATTTTATTTAATTGGATTTAGTAATTATATTCTATCTCTCTCTATATATGTTAGATTTAATTTTGTTTTAGTAATTGACACATGCATATTTTATTAGTAATTCTATCTCTATATCACATGCATATTTTATTTTAGTAATTCTATCTATATATCACTTGGATATTTTATTAGTAATTCTATCTATATCACATGTATCTAGAGAGAGATTCTATATGTATACATATATATGTACTTAATTATTTCTATGTGTATATACATGTACTTAATTATTTCCATGTGTTGAGAGAGAGAGAAAATTATTTTTGGATCGAAAGTGTTTTTGATTCGATTCCAAAGCCTATACCTTATTATTGTTTATCCTTATTATGTGTTATTATATTTAATTGGATTTAGTAATTCTATATGTGTTATCACATGTACTTATGTTATGTGCCATAGTAATTCTATCTATGTGTTATCTTGAAGATACAAATGGCTGCTCCGGATGATAACTTGAATGATGACATAATGGCGGATATTATCAATGCTGGCACCAATACGGATGTAGATAATATGAGTCAGTACTTTGCTGATTATGAGGATATCCTGAATATCCCAGTGGTTGAAGATCAACAAATTGTCGCGCAAGAAAATACTGGCGAGGTATATTCGATTATCTATCATCTCTTATAGATGCATGCGTACGTATATTTGTTGTTAATCGTTGTGTTTTTACTCATGTAGCTGGTCTCTGGATCTACATCAACCACCGACAAGAGTAGGAAAGTCCGAGGGCCAAAAAAGCCATTAGAGGGCCGTTTCATAATATCAGAATTCAACACCGACACCGGCAAACCATTAGGACCACATGCTCAGACATATGTCAATCAATGTGGGTTCATTGTAAGGGATATGATCCCAGTTAGTGCTTATGAATGAAAGCAGAAGATATCCGCTCCTAATGTTAGTTTTGTATCTGGTCGTGACAAGAACCTAGCTTGGAGAGATATAACTCAACATTTCACATTACAAGTAGATGATGCTTTGAAGGAGCTAGTGAGGGATTGGACAATGAAGAAGATGGCAACATTGTTCCAGAGTTGGAAGAAGACATTGTATAAAAAGTTTATCTTGAAGAATGAAATGCTGGATTTCAATGCTAAGGCATTTGTCAAGTTGGAGTCCCATTGGGATGACTTCGTACAATACAAGACATCTCAAGAGAGTGAGGAACATGTGATGAGGAATCAGCAGAATGCCCGACAGAAGTAATACCATCATCGCATGGGATCAGGTGGTTATAGGAGTGCTATTCCCAAGTGGCAGAACCTAGGAGCAGAGATTACTACCAAGGGAATCATACCTAAAACAATAGAGAAGAACTGGCCTCAACACGCGAAGAATTGGTTCTATGCTCATGGGGGAAGCCTAGAACCAGACACTGGCAAGCTAATTTTTAGCCAAAAAATTAAGAGAGCAACACAGAGACTAGCTCATGCTAGGGAAAAAGCTGATAGTGGTGTTTTCAAGCCCAATAGAGAGAAGAATGAATTGACATATACCCTAGAGAATCCCAAACACGGTGGTCGAACAAGAGGCTATGGGGCGGTTCCATGGCTACAAGGATTCCCAGCAGACAAGGATACCTATAGAAGCCGCCAGAGAAAGAAGGATGAGGAGACAGACCAAATCCGTGTATTGGAGCAATTTGTTAATGAGTCACGACAAACATTGCTTGAATCACGTGAATGAGAAAAATCTCTGGAGGCAAGAATGCAGGAGGAGATCAAGAGGCAAGTGCAGCTAGCAATGAGTCAAATGCAATCGCAATCGACGCCGGGAGTCACCATTAGCCCTATTGGTTGGATGAAAAGCAGTTGTGCTTCCATAGAGCTGCTAGTTATTCAAGATGACGCTGGGTTGCGCTTCCCTGTTGATGAGATTGCCGAGCCTCTAACAACATGTGAGCTGCACATTCTAGATGGTAATAATGCATCAATCATGGTGGCTGTCGGGGTTGTATCTCCAATAGACCGAACGAATACACCAAGAATCCATGGGTCAGTTATTCAACCTGGATATGCTAGCGTCTCGGTTGATAGAGTGCTCAAAGGTTACAGCAATGTTCCTCTTGACATTGAAGGCGGTGATGGGGAGAAGACACTAGGAGAAGCAGAGAAGACATTTATTCAATGGCGCAAACGCTTCATCATCATTCCTGGGGTGCCACCGCTTCCTCTACCTCACCCTAGGTACGAATGAAAGTGAATGAAATATTATTTTCCATTAATTTTATATTGGCTTCAAAAATAATTGACCCACAACTTGTTTTTGTAGCAGGGTCTTCCCCCAGCCTAGCCCAATCATTCATTCCCCATCTCATCACAGCGTCGCGGGGGGTGAGACGACTTCATCTCCACGGCGATCTCCAACTCCTACACCGGCCCCATCGCCTCCACAACGATCTCCAACTCCTACACCGGCCCCACCGCCTCCACAACGATCTCCAACGCCTCCACGCCGGACTCCAACACCGGCCTCATCGCCTCCACGCCGGTCTCCAACACCGCCCCCACCCCCTCCACAGCGACGCACTACAGAGACGTCTAAGGTCCCGGTGGCAAAGAAGACCCCAAAAAAAAGAGTTATTTCTCAAGAAATACTTCCTAAAAAGACTGATGAGCAAATAGCAGCTGAAGAAGACAAAAAAGTGAAAGATTTTTTTATAGATATCCAAAAGCAGAGACAAGCGAAGCTTAAGGAGAATCCGTACTTTTACATACCACGAGATCTGCTGAGGTAGAAGGTCGAAGCTCACAAGAAAAAGATGCTTGAAATTCGTAAGCCTCCGCCACTATCAGACTATGACCGCTCCCTCGTGAAGTCACATGATGCACATAAGAAAAGGAAAAGAGCATCAGGGAAGGATGTCCCACAGCTCGGACAACAGAAGCAACTAATGCAAAATCTTGTTGTTGCTAATGAATATGGTTCCAATATAGAAGTCTATCGACCAGACAACTCTGGAGAAGTGTCGGTTCAAGTCCTTAATGCTTTTTTTGAACTAACTGGTTTAACCTTGGATCAATTGACGGGCAAAGCTCCAATCCAGAACCTAGAAGTTGATACCTAGAAGACTTATAAATTTGGCAAAAGTCTATACAACCCTGCAGCTCTGAATGAATTGGGTACGCAAATGTACTTGCTCAACAAGTGGTACATGCAGGCGTGTGGCAGGGGTGAGGAGTGGATCTTTGTCAGATTTAGAGACCATCATTACTTCCGTGGCGATGACATCTTACATATTAGTTTTGAAGAATTGCATCAACTATACCACATTCATTAGCTCCTTTTGTTTGTAAGTGATTCATACTTTTATTTAATAAACTCACTTCCATGCATATGTGTATATAATTATCCTCACATGTAACTTATATTTATATACAGATTCTAGATGTCCGAGCTCCAAAGAATACAAGACACCAGTGTTGGCTTCATTGATCCTTATATCGTATTCAAAACCGATATTATTGTCAAGGAGCGGTGGGTATCTGAAGCACAGAAGAATATCATGAGGTTCTTCGTGAAGCAGCACGACAAGACAATAATACTTTTCCCGTACAACTTTGAGTAAGTGTTAATAATAATGTAGTCTACATATTTTATGTAATATCAATACAACTTATATGCATGTACGTGTGTGTGTAAACCAATGCAGGTTTCACTGGATACTCATTGTCATTGAGTTAAACTCAAGTCGGTTAGTAATCTTGGACTCGTTGAGAAAAGAGCGGGCACTATACCAAGATATGATAGACATTATCCAGGGATAATTTTGATCTCTTGCGCACAACTATTATTGAATAGACTTTGCCATAATTTATTAACGATCATACATTATTGGTCGCACAAGGTTTGGAAAGAGTTTATTCGGCAACACCGCAAGGATTGCAAGGCACCACTTAATATAGTTGAAATACCAGTAAGTTGTACTATATATACTTCCCCACGTGTTTAATTACTATATCGTACTTCAATTTACGTGTGAGATGATGAGAATAATCTTCTTCTCGTACAGTGGTGTTTGCGGCAGCAACTAGGTAATAATTTGTGTGGATACTACGTTTATGAATTTATCACTGCACACATAAGAAGAACTCCTAAAGATGTCCTCAGAGTACGTATATATTAATTTTTTTATTTTTAAATGAATATATATATATATATATATATATATATGTATTAATACTTTTTCTTTTATTTCAAATGCAAGACTGAATGGTTGAAACAAAGGGTCATGCAAAAAGACCATCTGAAAGTGTTCAAGAGTCAATAGCAGGATTTCTTCTAGAAAAAGTGCTAAATCCCAACGGCGAGTTCTACTTTGATCCTAAGGAATAAATGATGTAAATTAAATATTTATTGATATCATTATTTTCGAGAACAAGATTATAAAAGTGTTGTATATATACATATATATTTATAATATATATAGTTTCATACTTTATTCGAATATAATAATGCTCGAGATGAGAATTAGATGTAATTATATGCGTGCGTGTATTTATATTAGCAGCGTAGAATATGTACATAAAACATATTATATATTAAACAAATATATGTAACTGAACTGAAAACAAATTAAACAAAAAAAAGAAAAAGAAAAGGAACCTTTAGTCCCGGTTGGGGTTACCAACCGGGACGATGACCCGGGACTGAAAGTTCCACCTTTAGTTCTAGGATCGTTGTCCTGGCGCGGTAACCGGGACTAAAGGCCGTTACTGCCCGAGACAACAAGGCCATCCTGTAGTAGTGCCGGGATCCCCGAGCAGTGGCTCTTAAGTTATTACCAACATATATTTGGTTCATTTGAGAGAAACCTATATAAATTTGGCTTTTAGACCAGGGGAGTAGGTTTCTTTCGAGGTTTTCTTAGATTTCTAATTCGTTACAATTTTACATGTTTCTTTACAGTGTTGTTCTTTGCAGTCCAAGTTAATTTCCCGTACTTGTTTTGACTCTGATTAAAGAAAATTTTAGTTTGAAAATCCGTCTACACCTTTTGCTTCAAAAGAAGTCTTCGAAAGAATAATCTAAATTCCACCATTTGTGCCACGATTAGTCACAGAATTGGCTACTCACTACATGCTATGATGTTTTTGTCAAGAGTTTTTTTTTTAATTTCCAAGGGTTATTACTTTCCATCAGATTTTTTTTCTCAAGTGGCTGTGTATTGTAGTATAATTTTGATAATTTAAGAGGGGTTAAAACAAATTAGTAAAAAACAATCCCTAACCAATATTTCCAATGAAATTTGGTGGAATAGTCATTTTGGTAACTCAACTATTGTTCAAGGTTCAGTTTAATCCTTGAACTTTTAGTATGGTTGTTTCAATCCTCAAACTTTACTTTTAGGCCCAGTTTGATCCTAGGACTATGAAAGTATTTGTTTAGTCCTCAAACTTTGCACTTTGGACTCAATTTCATCAATGAACTGTCAAGTGAATTTTCATTCTAGTCCCCAAACTTTCATAATTAATGAATAAAATTGAGTCTAAAATGCAAAGTTTGAGGCCTGAAACGATCACTTTAATAGTCCTAGAATAAAACTAAACCCAAAAGTTAAGTTGGGGACTGAAACGACCATTTTAAAAATTGAAGGATGAAATGGAGCATCATAAGGTAGTTAAGGGACCAAAATAAATATTTTGTCATGAAATTATTGGCTACATAGAAAATAACTCTTGAGAATGGTCTAAATTAGACCAAAACCGCCTTGGCTCTGCAATTTCAGGGATAAATAAACACATTGAGTGTGATTGGAGATCTTGTAGTGACTAGGGGCTCCTTTTCTTGTCAGATACACTATGCACGTGAACACATGCCAGGCTTGTGCCTTGTTTGATTTCCATGATTTACGACTTGATTTTGGTGTTACTAGCATTATGCCCGTGCGTTTCAACACAAACAAAATAATGTCCGACCACCTTAGCGGCGAGCCAAGGGACAACCAAATCGAGTGCGAGTCAAGGGACAACCAAAGTCAAGGTCGACATACATAGATGCCGATGCTATATCCAATGTGGCTCTGATTACAATAAAATTTGAGTATTTTAGTTCGAACAAAATGTGTAGTCTATCTGACGACCCATCTCGCTTTGGTTGCATCGCACAGACGCCTCTCTTCTTATCCATCTTCAGTAGGCTTAGTAAGGGGGTTGGGGGAGACAGGCATGCCTGATAGTGGGGACAGGAGAGACGGCAGCGAGGCGGAGGTGGCAGTGATAGCGCCGGAGTGGGCGGTGGAGGAGGCAGCCGGGTGGGTTTGGGTGGGGGCGACAATAGCCTTGGAAGAGTGTTTTGTTACTCGAACTTGTCTTTCAAGGATTTTTGAACTGATTTACTATGGTTTAAATGAATTTCTGTGTGCTTTTGGAAGAGTGTTTTGTTAGGGATTACTTGAACTTGTATTTTGGTAACTTCGACGGGAAAAAGCAATATTATCATAAAGTGGTATGAAGATCCTAAAAATTGGCATGTGGATCCTTACCATGACGTGAGAAAACAAGAAACACACAATAATATGTATGCTCATATGAACTACTAGGATGTGGTTGTTGTAATTCTCTCGCTCTCAACATGTTCAAACAAGTACTTATAAGTTCTCTCATAAAAAATAGCTCAACCCCATCACATGTTACCACGTCTTCAAGAAAAGGTGCTTATCACCTCTTTAGGGGAAATGCTTATAGTTAGACTATATTTTGGGCTACCAAAAATGGTTGGAGTTATGAGCTACCAAAAATTGTTGGAGTTATGAGCTGGTTGTGGTGATTGTGCAATAAATTATTTCGACTTACAATCTTTTTGAAAGGCTACCATTTTCTAGTGGCATTTTTCTGCATGTGAACTCATTTCAAGCTCATGAGAGCAATGTAACTATTTTATATCATAACTGCAGGATAGCAGCTCCCAATAGGGAGGATGAAAGGAGTGGGGATGTCTAGCTGTGGGTGATGAAGCCTTCGGGGAGTACGGAAGGAACAATGAACCCGTTGTCGATCAAGAAGCTGTTAGGATTGACATAGGTATTTTACTCCCACTCTATCCCGTCTCACTATTTCTCTATCTTAACTTGCCAACTCTCTCTCTTGAGGCGCAGCATTGGACAAACTTTGATCTGTTTGTAATGTCTTGGGAATAATCACCTACAAATCAAAGATGGATGAATTTGGATCCATTATTACCACAGAAAGAGTGGTCAAATCTCTGAAGTTTATGCAAGTATCTCAAGACAACTTCACTCCGGTAATTACTGATCCTATTCCTTTGTTAGTACATGAGATGTTGTCCTATTCCTTTGTGCCTTGCAGCTAAGAAGGTAAGTTCATAATTGATCTTTGTTCTTTTCTATGCTTTGCAGCTTAAGCAGATCTCCCATAAGATGTCTGATGCATGGAGAACATAAAACACCCAAATGTCAAGGATAGAAAGTTTCAGCAGGATTCTATCAATCAGTGTTCATTAATAACATTTTTATAATAACTCATGCTCTCCTCACTTGGTGTTATATGAGATCCACTTGTTGGCTAATATTAAATGGCATTTCAATGTTTGTTTTTTTCCTTTTTACTAGTGAGTGCAAGGGACTACATGGATGAGAAGTCTTCTATAAAGTATGTCATCCAGGACGTTAAAGAAACATCTGCAAAGAGAAAGGAACTTGTTTTAAGAGTGGAGATGTCCTTTATATGTGCCTTCACCGGGGTGAAGGTTAAGCTAGGGTACTATTCTTGCACAGGGAAAAGAAAATAATAAAGACTAGGGTTTTGGAGAATGATGGGGAGCACCTTGCCCTTGCCCCTTGGTATCTATTTATAGGGGAGGTGGGAGGAGGCAATCTTCCCTCTCCCACCCCTTTTGCTTACATTACATGGCGGTCTATGCTCTTTATCGATTGGGCCATGGGCCTTCTATAAGGAAGGGCGTAGGCGCTGAAAGGATCAAGATTCCCAAGAGGGAGGGGGATGAATTGGACTAATTCT